>NC_034199.2:33124091-33206677 GCF_002021735.2 Oncorhynchus kisutch | reverse complement strand
ACTCTTCTCCTCACTCCTCTTCTACTCTTCTCCTCACTCCTCTTCTACTCTTCTCCTCTTCTACTCACTCCTCTTCTACTCTTCTCCTCACTCCTCTTCTACTCTTCTCCTCACTCCTCTTCTACTCTTCTCCTCACTCTCCTTCTACTCACTCCTCTTCTCCTCTTCTCCTCACTCCTCTTCTACTCTTCTCCTCACTCTCTTTCTACTCTTCTCCTCACACTCCCTTCTACTCACTCCTCTTCTACTCTTCTCCTCATCTCTTCTACTCTTCTCCTCACTCCCCTATCCTCTCTTCTACTCTTCTCCTCACTCCTCTTCTACTATTCTCCTCCTCCTCTTCTGACTCTTCTACCTCACTCCCCTTCTACTCACTCCCCTTTACTTCTTCTCCTCACTCCTCTACTCTTCTCCCCACTCCTCTTCTACTCTTCTCCTCACTCCCCTTCTACTCACTCCCCTTCTACTCACTCCTCTTCTACTCACTCCTCTTCTACTCTTCTCCTCACTCCTCTTCTACTCTCCCTCACGTCCTCTTCTACTCTTCTCCTCACTCCCCTTCTACTCACTCCTCTTCTACTCTTCTCCGCACTCCTCTTCTTCTCTTCTACTCACTCCTCTTCTACCCTTCTACTCACTCCTCTTCTACTCTTCTACTCACTTCTCTTATACTCTTCTCTCCCTCTTCTCTCTTTCTCTCTTCTACTCTTCTCCTCACTCCCCTTCTACTCACTCCTCTTCTACTCTTCTACTCACTCCTCTTCTTCTCTTCTACTCACGTCCTCTATCTACCCTTCTACTCACTCCTCTTCTCCTCTTCTCCTCACTCCTCTTCTACTCTTCTCCTCTTCTACTCACTCCTCTTCTACTCTTCTCCTCACTCCTCTTCTACTCTTCTCCTCTTCTACTCACTCCTCTTCTACTCTTCTCCTCACTCCTCTTCTACTCTTCTCCTCACTCCTCTTCTACTCTTCTCCTCACTCCTCTTCTACTCTTCTCCTCACTCCTCTTCTACTCTTCTCCTCACTCCCCTTCTACTCACTCCTCTTCTACTCTTCTCCTCACTCCTCTTCTACTCTTCTCCTCACTCCCCTTCTACTCCTCTCCTCACTCCTCTTCTACTCTTCTCCTCAATCCTCTTCTACTCTTCTCCTCACTTCCTCTTCTTCTACTCACTCCTCTTCTACTCACTCCTCTTCTACTCACTCCTCACTCCCATTCTACTCACTCCTCTTCTACTCTTCTCCCCACTCCTCTTCTACTCTTCTCCTCACTCCCCTTTCTACTCACTCTCTTCTACTCTTCTCCTCACTCCTCTTCTTACTCTTCTCCTCACTCCTCTTCTACTCTTCTCCTCACTCCCCTTCTACTCACTCCTCTTTCTACTCTTCTCCTCACTCCTCTTCTACTCTTCTCCTCTTCTACTCACTCCTCTTCTACTCTTCTCCTCACTCCCCTTCTACTCACTCCTCTTCTACTCTTCTCCTCACTCCTCTTCTACTCTTCTCCTCACTCCTCTTCTACTCTTCTCCTCACTCCCCTTCTACTCACTCCTCTTCTACTCTTCTCCTCACTCCTCTTCCCCTCCTCTACACTTCTACTCTTCTACTCACTCCTCTTCCCCGCTTTCTTCCCCTTATCTCCTCTTCCCCTCTTCTCCTCACTCCTCTTCTCCTCTTCTACTCACTCCTCTTCCCCTCTTCTCCTCTTCTCCTTACTCGTCTTCTCCTCTTCCCCTCTTCTCCTCACTCCTCACTCCTCTTCTCCTCTTCCCCTCTTCTCTTCCTCACTTCTCCTATTTTCCTCTTCCCCTCTTCTCCTCTTCCTCACTTCTCCTCTTTTCCTCTTACCCTCTTCTCCTCTTCCTATCTTCTTCTCTTCCCCTCTCCCTCACTTCTCCTCTTCCTCTCTTCTCCTCTTCCTCTCTTCTCCTCTTCCCCTCTTCTCATTTTCTTCTCTTCTCTCCTCAACAGTCTTCTGGTGTCACACACTATTAGCTGGCTGACTTTGAGAAGTTGGACTGTGTTTATGAGTCAGACAGTTCTCCTTCACTGTGTGTTTGTGTTTGTGTGTGTGTGCGCATGCAGGCGTGTTCCTGTGTGTTTGTGCGTGCTTGTGTGTGTGTGTGTTACCCTAGCCATAGCACAAGGTGGAAAGACAGGCTCTACCCCCCAGCTGCTACCTCCCTACTCATGAGGGTTTCTATGCAGGTTGTGTAGTCAACCTTTGATAAGGAGAAGAAAATAGAGACGGTAGCCTCGTGAAATGTTCACCAAGCACACACACTTTAATTACTACTTAGCTTATGGCCTTAATCCATACATAATGCACTACTTTAAGATGTACTCTATAGTAATACAGTACACTATTTTAAGTAGTGCATTTTCTATGTACGGAATAGAGCGCCATTTGGGATGCAGCTTTACATCCACATGTTTAGGCCTCGTCTTCTCTTTATCCCTGAAAAACGGGTATGAAATCAAATGGACCTGTGGTTCTTTCTTCTTCCTTTTCTCCTTATTTTTCATTCAGAAGTAGGATGTTTTGATGCATGATTGGTATTGTCTTCCGTTGACGTCGGCCCATTGTTGGAAGCCCTCTCTCGGCTCTGGTTACTTGGCTCGTTTGACAATCCCCTCCGGCGTCTCCGCGTTTCCCTGAAGATGGACCTGGCTCAGCGTTTGACGTCAATAGAGTAAAACTGTGTGTTTTCAATGGGAGTCAGAAACTTTGATGTCGGCATCTTTTTGATCCCATTGTGTACTGTATCGTTACAACTCTCTCTCTCTCTCTGCTCCTCTCTCTCTCTCTCTCTCTCTCTCTCTGCCTCTCTCTCTCTCTGCCTCTCTCTCTCTCTCTCTCTCTCTCTCTCTCTCTGCCTCTCTCTCTCTCTCTCTCTCTCTCTCTGCCTCTCTTTTTCTCTCTGCCTCTCTCTCTCTCTCTCTGCCTGGTTGCCTACGTCTTTGATGCACACAGTGAAGCACTGGAACTGGAACAGAAATGCTTTTGTTTCACACGAATAGCAATGCTTTCATGCCCTCTATTTTCTCTCTCTCTCTCTCTCTCTCTCTCTCTCTCTCTCTCTGTCCGTCCCTCCCTCCCTCCCTCACTCATTCTCCCCCTCCTCTGTCGTGCGCATGCGCTTTTCATTTTCACATTTCTTAAGCATTCTGGACATGACACCAAAACACAGAATGCCCCCTGACTAACATTTGGCCTGAACCTCAAAGTCAGGGTGGAATGATTGTGACTGTAGCTCTGCGGACTCTGTCTCTGGTGCCCAACAAACACATGCAGTCTCTTTATGCTTCTCCGGTGGGAGGGGAAGCCAGTACAGAGCCAGTGGCAGGGCAGAACAGAGGGGTGCAATGCTGAACTAGGCCAGGCCAGACAGCCTGTTGCTCTCTGTTGCTGTAGACCTGCCAGACAGCACATTCGGCCGCAAGGGGAATGGAAATCACTTCTGATATTTTGGCTACATCCCAAATGGTAGCATATTCGCTATGTAGTGCACTACTTTTGACCATTGTGCATAGGTCCCTGGTCAAAAGTAGCACACTGTATTGGGAATAGGATGCCATCTGAGAAACAACCGTTGTATGTGATAGTAGCCCCTCAGACCCTCAATGTTCTCACAATGTTCCCACAATGTTCTCACAATGTTGGGTAACAATCTTAGAAACTAATCTGGAGTGTGGGCTGGCCAGCTCCTCCATTTGAACAGTCTGTGACGATAGTACCAACCATATATAAACAGAGCTGCAGAGGGAGAGCCCCTCTCTCTCTCTCTCTCTTGTTTCCTTCATCATTGTATTTGCCAGTGTTTACTGATGCTGAAAATAGATGATGGAGTTAAGGGTACATTTTCCACTTTCTGTCTTTGTTTTCCCCCCTTTTGTTTCCCCTTGTCTTATCGTTCGTCATCAGTGTTAGCTTGTACCAGGTGTTATTCAAGCTACTTTAGTACCCCGTCACTGTTTGGTCAGCACTATCATAATGGAAGAACACAGCTACAGCTGGGTCACATTCAGTCTCCTCTCACAGACGTGTGTTGTGCATGTTTCTCCCTCTGTGCTGTAGATACGTCCTCTAAATTCACTATGCACTTCTAACAAAGGGCTTTGATATATATCTCCATGGTGGGTCTGGCTGCCATTACCTGTTCCAGATCACAGACAGAGAGACAATTAGCATTTGACCATGGATCCACCCTCCCTCAGATGGACAGAGAGGAGGACAGAGAGTTGAAACCTCTGTTTTACTGACTGGCCTTATATGAACACACTCTATTGTTTGGTTCAGCCAACTGCTGGGTTACAAGCTTTAAAGCAGGGTTGGGTTATTGGTGCTGGGTTATTAGTGCTGGGTTATTGGTGCTGGGTTATTGGTGCTGGGTTATTGGGGCTGGGTTATTGGGGCTGGGTTATTGGGGCTGGGTTATTGGGGCTGGGTTATTGGTGCTGGGTTATTGGTGCTGGGTTATTGGTTCTGAGTTATTGGTTCTGAGCTATTGAGATATGAGGGTGGCAGGTAGCCTAGCAAATAACAGTGTTGGGCCAGTAATGTAAAGGTCACTGGTTTGAATGCACAAGCCAACTAAGTGAAAAGTCTGTAAATGTGCCCTTGAGCAAGGCACTTAACCCTATTTGCTCTGAATAAGAGCGTCTGGGAAATTACTAACATGTAAGAATAAAAAAAGGCCTTCTAGCCTTCTTTAGAGCTAAAGTAATTTCATCACTTCTGGGTTAGGGTTAGGGTTAGGGTTAGGGTTAGGGTTAGTCAATGGTATTAGTCAACAATATTTTTCAGATAAAGTCAAACCTTTATAAATACTGTCAGTGTCCAGTACCTAACCCTGTCATGCTACTGTGGATGGTGTTTGACCTTCTGTCTGACCCCTAACCCTAACCTGTATTCTTGTGTTTCTCAGCTACTGTGGATGGTGTTTGACCTTCTGTCTAACCCCTAAACCTAACCATAACCTGTATTCTTGTGTTTCTCAGCTACTGAGCAGATGGTGTGTGACCCTCTGTGTTCGGACGCTGGCTGCTGGGGGCCGGGACCAGACCAGTGCCTATCCTGTCGCTACTTTATTAGGGGACGCATCTGTGTGGACACCTGCAATCTCTATGAAGGGTGAGTTACAGGTGACAGTTTCAAACAATGAGAGATACTGTAGACTCTTGACAGTATAACACAATGACATTATGACAGTATCACTCTCAATATGCATGAAGATAAAGGCAAATACAGCCGTCAAACTAACAAATCTTTAACTTTTACCTCATTGTAAGTTCCGACTTATTTTGATGTCTTCTAGGTCTGAATTGTTTTGATATAGTGATTATTTTCAGTACACTCTCAGAAATAAAGGTTTATATTTGTTCCTAAAGGGTTACAGCCGCTTGTCACTGGGGTGGGACCCTGTAAGGTCCTCTTTCATAGTTTTAGTTATAGGTCCAGTTATATTGTACCCCAAGTTCACACCTCAGATAGTACCATTCTCCACAGGTACAAAACGAGGCGTTTTCCTTTATATATATACAGTACGTACCACCACAGTAACAAAGCCATTAATTCCATGTACTGAATATAGCACAAATGAACAGTTAAACTGGAACAACACTTCCATTCACGGATGGGCAAAAATAAAACTGAAAACCACGCCCACTAAACCACTAAGCCACACCTCCAATATCATTTTCTGGTGTTCCTTGCCTTTTTGAGTGAATTGTGCTAGTGTGTTAGTGACAGAGACATGGTTGTAGAATTCATTCATTTTCAGTTATTTGGCCTTCACCAAGTGAGATACTAAACGTATATTATCATTAAAATTAAACTCTTTATGACCACACATATATTGTAAGGCCTTATTTTTAGGCCTAGCTTTACCCTAATACAGTTAAATGTATGTTATCATTGTGTCGCATATTATTAATCAATCAACCAATGTACATGCAAAAACACAGATATTCCCAAAAAATCACACAAAAAATCGACCCGTGGTAGAGCATGCTGGACAATATGATAATAATAATAATGATGGTACAAATATTGTCTTTTTAAGGAACCACACCAGTGACAAAGCCAATAGTTCCTTTTAGGTGGCATCATTGTACCTTTTGGTGGGTATTGAGGGTACACAAAATATGTACCCCTATTTTTGAGAATGAGAGTGTGATGATTGTACCTTAATATTAATATATACCATTATACTCTTTATCTACACATGTACCCTAAAAGGTAGCGAACAGTACCATGTGAGATCATTATGTGTACATCTGATCTTTCGTACCCTAGGGAATAATACCATACCCTTATTTCTAAGAGTAGTACTATGCCATTTCTAAGAGTAGTACTATGTATCTCAGCATGTATTACCTGCTCCACAGACTACTCAGTGTAAAATATAACTACTGTCTGTGCAGACGCAAGTCTCTTCCCTTTTTCATTCTGATAACGGGAGAAAACATGGTGTAAACACAATCTAAACGCTCAGGAGAATGACAGAAAAATACTGCAAGAATGGACTTAAATGTCAGAGAAAAATAGATGAGACTACGTCCCAAATGGCATCCTATTCCCATATAGTGCACTCATTTTGACCTGAGCGCTATGGGCCCTGGTCAAAAGTAGTGCACTTTATAGGGGATTAGGATGCCATTTGGGACGCAAACAGAGACAAGGACAGGTCAAACACAGCACAGAGAACTTCATACAAAAAGGATAAACCACCGCAACAATACACTCCAGTGAGTGAATAACAGGGGAAATAAGATGATAGTTCTGATCTGTTGCAGTGTGGATTACAGAGTACGGATGTTACAATATGTGAGACAGAAACACACACACACACACGCACGCACGCACGCACGCACACGCACACGCACACACACACACACACACGCACGCACAGGAGTGTACTTACTGTGAGTAGGAGCATAGGTGACAACATGGAGCGGTCTGAAGGAGTGTACTTGATCGGGTGGGATCGGTTATGGGTTCGTAGGAGAATTTCCTGCATTATTTTTAAATCTCTACATTTTGTTATGTGTTGTGTTTGTTGTTTACCTGTATAATCCTCTCTAATACATTGTTTAAAAGGCTGTGAGACAACAGGTGAGACGTTCAAAGTTAAACGTCACCATCTGAACCGTAAACCAGACTGTGGTGTCTGGGTAATGTATAAATAGAAATAGAATAACTAGATAGTTACTGTATGTCTAGAAATAGACTATATGTCTATGGCTGGTGTACACTACAGTAGACACAGAAATGGATGCCTGTTTCTCCTTCCAGACTGACAGGCTCTAGGTCCAGGCAGCCGTCGGGACCCTTCGTGGTCGAGAAGCGTGAGGCCAGTTTGGAGAGGTATGCCAAACGAGGGCAGGGGGGTTAGGCGTGTCACTGCGTGTCACAGTCACTGCTTGCGCACGGGGCCACGCTCTGCCTACCTGTCTGCCTGTCTGCACTCCACCTCTCACAGCTCGGCCAATCAAAGAGTCGCAAGAGACGCTACTAACCAATCCCAGAGCCACGAGACGCTACTGATTGAAGTCTACTGAGATTTACATTCTGTATAACATTTAGGGGCGGTTTCCCAAACGCAGATTAAGCCTAGTCTGGGACTAAAAAGATCAATGGAGAACCTGTCTGGGAAACTACTCAATAGTATGTATTTATGTTTGAGAAAATGTCTTGTTCACTATGGGGCACTCTTACATTAGGAGGAAAAATATCTACTGTAATGCATGAATTGTTTATTTCCAGTGCACAAATGCTGTTAAGCATTTCCTAATGTCTCTGACTGAGTCAACACAAACGGTTCGACACAGACACAGAGTGCAACTGTTATCATTCATTTAGGGCCTCCTGGCCATGCTGCTGCTCCAGTTTCAACTTCCACCTGACTGTGCTGCTGCTCTAGTTTAAACTGTTCTGCCTTATTATTATTCGACCATGCTGGTCATTTATGAACATTGAACATCTTGACCATGTTCTGTTATAATCTCCACCCGGCACAGCCAGAAGAGGACTGGCCACCCCACATAGCCTGGTTCCTCTCTAGGTTTCTTCCTAGGTATTGGCCTTTCTAGGGAGTTTTTCCTAGCCACCGTGCTTCTACACCTGCATTGCTTGCTGTTTGGGGTTTTAGGCTCGGTTTCTGTACAGCACTTTGAGATATCAGCTGATGTACGAAGGGCTATATAAATACATTTGATTTGATTTGTAAAGAAGTGAAGTCCGTGCGTAAAAGCTTCTGTCGTCTGGGTTCTGCTAGAACAGAGGTGTTAAATGCTCAGTGTAGCAGACAGACAGACAGGCCGTGCCTCTGTCCTACAACAAGAATAGCACCCACAGTCACTGACTGCAGAGCGAGAGACAGAGAGAGACCGTAAGAAGCAGAAACAGAGACCATTCCGGAAGCCAGAGAGAGAGACCCGACATATATGAGAGAGAGAGAGAGAGAGAGAGAGAGAGAGAGAGAGAGAGAGCGAGAGGAGAGAGAGAGAGAGAGAGAGAGAGAGAGAGAGAGAGAGAGAGAGAGAGAGAGAGAGAGAGAGAGAGAGAGAGAGAGAGAGAGAGAGAGAGAGAGAGAGAGAGAGAGAGAGAGAGAGAGAGAGAGAGAGAGAGAGAGAGAGAGAGAGAGAGAGAGAGAGAGAGAGAGAGAGAGCTTAAAGGAGATGTTAAACCATAACCCATTTAAACCATAGCTGTACAAGACAAAGACCTACCTCCCGTGCCACCCTGCATGGCATTGTGTCGTCTGGATAAAGCATAATTAATCCTAATTTGGTTTTAGGTCCCACAGAGGAGTCCCACTTGGTATTAGACAGAGGGAAGAAGTACCACATGAACTGGCAGACACACACTCACACATGCACACATAGCATCTCTCCTTGTATGTCTAAATCAGGTTGCCAAGGCAACTCTGTCTTACTTTGTCTCTGTTATTTACTGACTTTCCAAGTCCCGCCAGTGACTTCTTATTTGACTGTTGATTTCTCAATGTATAGAACACCCGTTGACTTTAGCTAGAAAGCCATGCTATACCCCAAAGTGATGCGATCAATATAGCCAACATAATTAGCTGTGACGCTGTAGGGTGTAATAGTGTAACAAGGAGAAATGCATCAGATTGTAGATTCTCTACGTGTGCATGCTCAACAGTTAATGTATGTGTCCCAAATGGCACTCTAGTCCCTACATAGTGCGCTACTTCTGACTTGCGCCCTATGGTTTTCCTTATGGGCCCTGGTCAAAAGTAGTGCACTGTATATGGACGCAGCCCATGACATCATCCAGTGACCTTCAGTGCCAAATTAAACTGGAGAACACACACACACACACTCTCTCTCTCTCTTTATCTCTCTAGTACAATCCTGCCTTCATTGAGCAGCATTTTTCTTTTTAGGTCTATCTGCTGCAGAATCTCTCCCTGATACTGAAGGTTCACAGAGATCTATATTTTATTGATAGTTTTCTCTGTCTCTCTCTCAAACAAATTTTGACATTGATTCTGGCAATTAATTGAGGTTTAAGAAATGTATTAGAACTGGGAACAAATTCTTGCACAGTTTTAAAAACTTGCCAGCACATTATGTGGCAACCAGTAAAAGTAAAGGGATATTGATTTTGGATCGGCTTGAATATAATGCTAAATGAAAAATGAATGTACAATGTTATTTTGATTTGTTTTGACTAAAATCTCTAGGGGAGACTGGGGTAAGTTGAGCCATTTTTTACATTCAGGATCACTCTGTCCAGGGAAATATACAGTGCCTTGCGAAAGTATTCGGCCCCCTTGAACTTTGCGACCTTTTGCCACATTTCAGGCTTCAAACATAAGATATAAAACTGTATTTTTTTGTGAAGAATCAACAACAAGTGGGACACAATCATGAAGTGGAACGACATTTATTGGATATTTCAAACTTTTTTAACATACAAAAACTGAAAAATTGGGCGTGCAAAATTATTCAGCCCCTTTACTTTCAGTGCAGCAAACTCTCTCCAGAAGTTCAGTGAGGATCTCTGAATGATCCAATGTTGACCTAAATGACTAATGATGAGAAATACAATCCACCTGTGTGTAATCAAGTCTCCGTATAAATGCACCTGCACTGTGATAGTCTCAGAGGTCCATTAAAAGCGCATAGAGCATCATGAAGAACAAGGAACACACCAGGCAGGTCCGAGATACTGTTGTGAAGAAGTTTAAAGCCGGATTTGGATACAAAAAGATTTCCCAAGCTTTAAACATCCCAAGGAGCACTGTGCAAGCGATAATATTGAAATGGAAGGAGTATCAGACCACTGCAAATCTACCAAGACCTGGCCGTCCCTCTAAACGTTCAGCTCATACAAGGAGAAGACTGATCAGAGATGCAGCCAAGAGGCCCATGATCACTCTGGATGAACTGCAGAGATCTACAGCTGAGGTGGGAGACTCTGTCCATAGGACAACAATCAGTCGTATATTGCACAAATCTGGCCTTTTTGGAAGAGTGGCAAGAAGAAAGCCATTTCTTAAAGATATCCATAAAAAGTGTTGTTTAAAGTTTGCCACAAGCCACCTGGGAGACACACCAAACATGTGGAAGAAGGTGCTCTGGTCAGATGAAACCAAAATTGAACTTTTTGGCAACAATGCAAAACGTTATGTTTGGCGTAAAACAACACAGCTCATCACCCTGAACACACCATCCCCACTGTCAAACATGATGGTGGCAGCATCATGGCATCAAATGTCAGTCTCTCGATGTGCAAAACTGATAGAGACATACCCCAAGCGACTTACAGCTGTAATCGCAGCAAAAGGTGGCGCTACAAAGTATTAACTTAAGGGGGCTGAATAATTTTGCAAGCCCAATTTTTCAGTTTTATATGTATATCTTAAAAAAGTTTGAAATATCCCAAAAATGTTGTTCCACTTCATGATTGTGACTTACTTGTTGTTGATTCTTCACAAAAAAATATATTTTTATATCTTTATGTTTGAAGCCTGAAATGTGGCAAAAGGTCGCAAAGTTCAAGGGGGGCGAATACTTTCGTAAGACACTGTAATATTCTTCAGAACAAAGATCTCTACATACACTGAGTATACCAAACATTAAGAACATCTTCATAATATCGAGTTACACCCTCCCCTTTTGCCCTCAGAACAGCCTCATTTCGTCGGATGCTGGCCCATGTTGACTCCAATGCTTCCCATAGTTGTGTCAAGTTGGCTGGATGTCCTTTGGGTGGTGGACCATTCTTGATACACACGGGCAACGGTTCAGCGTGAAAAGCCCATCAGCGTTGCAGTTCTTGACACAAACCGGTGCTCCTGGCACCTACTACCATACCCCTTTCAAAGGCACTTAAATGTCCATTCACCCTCTGAATTACACACATTCAACAATCCATGTCTCAGTTCTCAAGGCTTAAAACTCCTTCTTTAACCTTTCTCCTCCCCTTCATCTACACTGATATAACAAGTGACATCAATAAGGGATCATAGCTTTCACCTGGATTCACTTGGTAAGTCTATGTCATGGAAAGAACAGGTGTTCCTAATGTTTTGTATACTCAGTGTATAATTCAGGATATTGTGTATCCCTGTAAGTAATCAGAATAGTTTTGATCCGAAGGGCATGGTAGGTTATGCCGCCTAAACATTTCTGTACTGAATGAAATATTACCACTACCTTTTTAAACTAAACTCAGCAAAAAAAGAAACGTCCTCTCACTTTCAACTGCGTTTATTTTCAGAAAACTTAACATGTGTAAATAATTGTATGAACATAACACGATTCAACAACTGAGACATAAACTGAACAAGTTCCACAGACATGTGACTAACAGAAATTGAATAATGTGTCCCTGAACAAAGGGGGGGGGGATTCAAAATCAAAAGTAACAGTCAGTATCTGGCTGCCAGCTGTATTAAGTACTGCAGTGCATCTCCTCCTCATGGACTGCACCAGATTTGCCAGTTATTACTGTGAGATGTTGCCCCACTCTTACACCAAGGCACATGCAAGTTCCCAGACATTTCTGTGGGCAATGGCCCTAGCCCTCACTCTCCGATCCAACAGGTCCTAGACGTGCTCAATGGGATTGAGATCCGGGCTCTTCGCTGGCCATGGCAGAACACTGACATTCCTGTCTTGCAGGAAATCACACACAGAACAAGCAGTATGGCTGGTGGCATTGTCATGCTGTAGGGTCATGTCAGGATGAGCCTGCAGGAAGGGTACCACATGAGGGAGGAGTATGTCTTCCCTGTAACGCACAGCGTTGAGATTACCTGCAATGACAACAAGCTCAGTCCGATGATGCTGTGACACACCGCCCCAGACCATGATGGACCCTCCACCTCCAAATCGATCCCTCTCCAGAGTACAGGCCTCGGCGTAACGCTCATTCCATTCAACGATAAACGTGAATCCGACCATCACCCCTGGTGAGACAAAACCGCGACTCATCAGTGAAGATGTGGCAGGTAGCCTAGTTGTTAGAGCGTTGGACAAGTAACCGAAAGGTTGCAAGATCAAATCCCTGAGCTGACAAGGTAAAAATCTGTCGTTCTGCCCCTGAACAAGGCTCTTCCTACACCGTCAATGAAAATAAGAATTTGTTCTTAACTGACTTGCCTAGTTAAATAAAGGTAAAAAAGAGCCCTTTTGCCATGCCTGTCTGGTCCAGCGACGGTGGGTTTGTGCCCATAGATGACATTGTTGCCGGTGATGTCTGGTGAGGACCTGCCTTACAACAGGCCTACAAGTCCTCAGTCCAGCCTCTCTCAGCCTATTGTGGAATAGTCTGAGCACTGATGGAGGGATTCAGCGTTCCTGGTGTAACTCGGGCAGTTGTTGTTGCCATCCTGTATCTGTCCCACAGATGTGATGTTCGGATGTACCGATCCTGTGCAGGTGTTGTTACACGTGCTCTGCCACTACGAGGATGATCAGCTGTCCGTCCTGTCTTCCTGTAGCGCTGTCTTAGGCGTCTCACAGTACGAACATTGCAATTTATTGCCCTGGCCACATCTGCAGCCCTCATGCCTCCTTGCAGCATGCCTAAGGCACATTCACGCAGATGAACAGGGACCCTGGACCCTTTTGTTATTTTTCAGCGTCAGTAGAAAGGCCTCTTTAGTGTCCTAAGTTTTCATAACTCTGACCGTTCCACAGGTGCATGTTCATTAACTTCTTGCGTCGAGCAATCCCGTATCCGGGAGCGTAATCATAGCCTCAAGCTCATTACCATAACGCAACGTTAACTATTCATGAAAATTGCAAATGAAATTAAATAAATATATTGGCTCACAAGCTTAGCAACACTCTCATCTCAGATTTTCAAAATATGCTTTTCAACCATAGCTACACAAGCATTTGTGTAAGAGTATTGATAGCTAGCATAGCATTAAACCTAGCATTCAGCAGGCAACATTTTCACAAAAACAAGAAAAGCATTCAAATAAAATCATTTACCTTTGAAGAACTTCGGATGTTTTCAATGAGGAGACTCTCAGTTAGATAGCAAATGTTCAGTTTTTCCAAAAAGATTAATTGTGTAGGAGAAATCGCTCCGTTTTGTTCATCACGTTTGGCTAAGAAAAACCCCCGAAAATTCAGTCATTACAACGCCGAACTTTTGGGAAAGTGTTTACAATGCAGATTTTTACGAATTATCTTTGAAAGACAGGTAATGAAAAACGGATGTTTCTTTCTTTTGCTGAGTTTATGTCTATCTTTATTTCCTAAAGACAATTAATCACAATCACTTTTTTGTCTTTTAATATTTTTAAGCATATTTTTAGATAGGCTTAACACCTAACAAACATTTTGTACCTTTTTTTCCACTTTTAACATAGGCCAGTCTCTGTTGTTACCTCATATCCCAGCGATAACGCCTTGCATTACACCTGGGAAGGAAACACTTGGCTCAACTTACCCCATGACCATTGGCTCACCTTACCTTACTATATTAGCCCACACAGCTACAATGATGCACTTTCATGCTAGATTTAGGACCTCCTATTGAAACTTATAGAGACCCCAACTGATGTATTTGTATAAAACAATCTTAAAATGATCTCTTTTGGTTTAGATGCAAGCGTTTTGTGTATGTTTTGGCAGAAACATACCCCACTATGAGTAATGCATTTGTTTTCAAATTGTGATTTAAGCAAATAACAGCAGTATGTTAGTAGTCAGTTCTCCTTTAGTTTTCATCTGCAGTCGTCCAGTCTCATGTCAGCCATCTTAGCATGCTGTTGCTACTGGTGTACAGTATGCACAGTGGAAAAGTGTGTATATACCACTGTACCCCATTGACTGCAAGCCTGAGGCCATAAAACCCTTCCAGCTATTCCTCTAGACAGAGTCAGAGGAGCACAGCCTGCCTCCCTTCCTCTAGAGCCTGGATCTGACACACTTTGTTCTTTCTCACTGTCTACATCTTCCCCGACTCTCCCTTATCCCTGCCTTCCTCTGTCACTCTCTGTCCCTCTCCCTCCCTACCTCCCTCTTTCTCTCCTTTCCCCTCTCTTTCCTCCCTTCCTGTCTCCATCTGTCTCCCTCCCTCTCTCCTTCCCTCCATCTCTCTCTCTCTCTCTCTCCCAGGGAGGTGCGTGAGTATGACAACGGCTCGGTGTGTGTGGAGTGTGATGCCCAGTGTGAGAGAGCAGATGGTGAATCCCTGACCTGTCATGGCCCGGTAAGATCCTCCAGAGACACAGGTTATCTCAATATGCATACTACCGTGGTCCACATGCTTATGCTCCAAATTCTGTGGACATTCTCTTGAGTTCACTCTTGTGAGGACAAGAGTGTGGAGAATGCATAAAAAATGACCTAAAACTAAAGTTATGCAAGGTAGATTGTTCGTAGGTAGCTAGCTAATAATAATTTGTTGCCATTTGGCGTGCTAATAGTAGTAGCTATCCAGTTAGCCTTATTGACTTACCATGGGCTTGCAATCTACATACAGCGTCTTCGGGAAAGAATTCAGGCCCCTTGACTTTTTTCACATTTTGTTACGTTACAGCCTTATTCTTAAAGGGATAAATAAAGGCCTCATCATTGCAAAGACAATACCACATAATGACAAAGTGAAAACAGGTTTTTAGAAATTTGAGAAAATCAAAAACAGAAATACCTTCTTTACCTAAGTATTCAGACCCTTTGCTATGAGACTTGAAATTTAGGTGCATCATGTTTCCATCGATCATCCTTGAGATGTTTCTACAACTTGATTGGAGTCCACCTGTCTATAAACTGTCTATATAAGGTCCCACAGTTAACAGTGCATGTCAGAGCAAAACCCAAGCCATGAGGTCGAAGGAATTGTCCGCAGAGCTATGAGACAGGATCGTGTCGAGGCACAGATCTGGGGAAGGGTGCTAAAAAGTGTCTGTTGCATTGAAGGTCCGCAAGAACACAGTGGCCTTCATCATTCTTAAATGGAAAAAGTTTGGAACCACCAGACTCTTTTTTGAGCTGGCCGCCCGGACAAACTGAGCAATCGGGTGAGAAGGGCCTTGGTCAGGGAGGTGACGAATAACCCAATGGTCACACTGACAGAGCTTTAGAGTTCTTCTGTGGAGATGGGAGAACCTTCCAGAAGGACAACCATCTCTGCAGCACTCCACCAACCAGGCCTTTATAGTAGAGTGGCCAGACAGAAGCCACTCCTTAGTAAAAGGCACATGACAGCCCGCTTGGAGTTTGCCGAAAGGCACCTAAAGGACTCTCAGACCATGAGAAATAAGATGCTCTGGTATGATGAAAACAAGATTGAACTCTTTGGCCTGAATGCCAAGTATCCCATCTGGAGGAAACCTGGCACCATCCCTAAGGTTAAGCATGGTGGTGGCAGCATCATGCTGTCGGGATGTTTTTCAGCGGCAGGGACTGGGAGACTAGTCAGGATCTAGGGAAAGATGAACAGAGCAAAGTACAGAGAGATCCTTGGTGAAAATCTGCTCCAGAGCGCTAAGGACCTCAGAATGGGGACGAAGGTTCACCTTCCAACAGGACAATGAGCCTAAGCACACAGTCAACACAACGCAGAAGTGGCTTCGGGACAAGTCTCTGAATGTCCTTGAGTTACCCAGCTCTTAAAGAGACCTGAAAATAGCTGTGCAGCGATCCTCCCCATCCAACCTGACAGAGCTTGAGAGGATCTGCAGAGAAGAATGGGAGGAACTCCCAAAATACAGCTCGTGGACTAAAGGGAACATAGGGCTGAGCACGCCACCATTCGCATCAATGTGGCTACAGTGGAGCGGGTCGTGAGCTTCAAGTTCCTCGGTGTCAACATCACTAAGGACCTATTATGGTCTAACTACACCAAGTCAGTCTTGAAGATGGCACGACAACGCTTCTTCCCCCTCAGAAGGCTGAAAAGATTTGTCATGGGCCCTCAGATCCTCAAAGTTCTACAGCTGAACCATTGAGAGCATCTTGACTGGCTGCATCACCACTTGGTATAACAACTGCTTGGCATCTGACCGCATCACTGGGGCTGAGCTCCCTGCCATCTCTTTTTTAAGAAGGCCCTAAAAATTGGAAAAGACTCAAGCTACCGAAGTCATAGACTGTTCTCTCTACTACCGCATGGCAAGCGGTACCGGAGTGCAAAGTCTGTGACCAAAAGGCTCCTGAACAGCTTATACCCCCAAGCCCTAGCTTCCCTGACTATTTGCATGGACCCCCTTTTTATTTGCACTGACTCTCTTACACCGGCTAGATGCACACTCACTGGATACTACCCACACACACACACACACACACACACACACACACACACACACACACACACACACACACACACACACACACACACACACACACACACACACACACACACACACACACACACACACACACACTCACTCACTGGATACTACCCACACACTCCAGCACACACAGACACACACACACACTCACTGGATACTAACCACACACTCCAGCACACACACACACACACACTCACTGGATACTACCCACACACTCCAGCACACACACACACAGTCTTGTACACCTAATCTTGTAGGGACACACACTTCAGTCCCAATCAAAATCATATTTTCCCTAATCTAACCCTAACCCAAAAACCTAACCCACACTTTCATACACGCTGCTGATGTTTATTATCTATCCTGATTGCCGAGTCACTTTTACCTCTACCTACATGTGCCTACTACCTCAACTACCTCGTAGCACATTGACTTGGTAGACCTTGTATGTAATATTGTTATTTTATTGTGCTACTATTTCTTATTTCTGTGCAAATGTTTCTTAGTTTTTAACTTTGCATTGTTGAGAAAGGGCTCATAAGTAAACACTTCACGGTAAAGGCTTGTTGTATTATCTAAGACAATTAAGCTGGAACAAACATTTCAGTAAAAGATGCAAAAAATCTAACTAACGGATTGGATTAGTTGAGAAAAATACATGTGATTTATCTTTGTGTAGAATAAGATTAATCAATCAATCAATGTACATGCACAAACATAGATATTGAAACAAAAAAATTCACCTGCTGTTGAGCATGCTGGGAAATGAATGATGGGTATAGTTTTGATTCAAAGTGATGTTTTGTTAGTTTCAGGTCCCTGTATAAAACGAGGAACTCAAAATAAGTCCTTTTGAAAGAAGCATGGTATTGTGTGACATATGTATATCTTTTTATGATGAAATATTAGCTTAGGATCTCATTTGGTGAAGTTCACAGCACTGAAAATAGATGAATGCAACAACCATGTTTCTGTTACTAACAAATACAGTCATGGGTGGTAACTCTGCAATTTACTGGAAAGGCAACGCACTCTGGGAAATATTGGAATAAGGATATACACTATGCAGTGTGTTCATTTAGCATTGTTCTGGTGTCCATTTGGGTCCACAGACTCAACACTATCAGTGTTGATTTGACACTCACCATGTTAATTTATTTATTTCTGTAACACTGGATCATTTGCTGTGTATGTATTCTATAGTTATAACAAGAAATAAATGACATCCAACTCAGTTCACTAGGTAACAGCATCCACCTATCACTGTCATTATACTATCAGTAGAAATACCTTTCTCCAAATAGTCGCTATCCGCAAAAACATTTCTATTTATTTTTACATTTTTTATTGAACCTTTATTTAACTAGGCAAGTCAGTTAAGAACACATTCTTATTTACAATGACGGCCTACCAAAAGGGAAAAGGCCTCCTTCAGGGATGGGGGCTGGGATCAAAAATACAATAAAAAAATAAAACACATTCCTCATATTGTGTTTAAACTGCCCGTTAATTACATCTCTCTAAAGCTTTTCTCTCTGATGTGCATCATAAACTAAATCACTTGTGACCACAAACAAAAGTTGTATCCCAAATAGCACCATATTTCCTACATAGTGCACTACTTTTGACCAGAGCCCTATGGGCCCTGGTTAAAAGTAGTACACTTCATAGGGAATATAGTGACATTTGGGATGCATTCAATGTCTTCTATTGCCCTTGAATCATGATTAATTGTATTGTCAGTTAAAGTGTGTCTGCGAGATTCACAATATATTTTATTTCATGTTAACTTATAGGGAAAGTGGCATGTGTTTACAACAAACTGTGTGTGTGTGTGTGTGTGTGTGTGTGTGTGTGTGTGTGTGTGTGTGTGTGTGTGTGTGTGTGTGTGTGTGTGTGTGAGTGCACACGTGTGCGGACCTGAGTGAGTGTGTTCGTACGTGATTGTGTGCTTCCATATATCTGTTTGTGAGTTTGCGCACATGATGTGTGTGTCCCTGTTGACTCTCCGCTTGTCTCAGGCTGTGTGATGATGCTCTTTGTCCTTCACTTCATCTCCAGTCTAGACAAGAGATTCATTCACAACCTCCATCCCTGCTCTCTGCCTCTTTCTCTCTTCTCTCATCTCTCTGATCCCTTGTCTCTTCTCTCTGTTACCTTCTCCCATCTCTCTTCTCTCTTCTCTCTGTTCCCTTCTCTCTTCTTTCTCCTCTCTGCTCCTTTGTCTCTTCTCTCTGTTCCCTTCTCCCTTCTCTCTTCTATCTTCTCTCACCTCCCTTCTCTTCTATTCTGCTCTCTCGTCTCTCTTCTCCCGTCTCTCTTCTCTTTTCTCCTCTTTTCTCTCTGCTCCCTTCTCTCTTCTCCCCATCTCTCTTCTCTCTGCTCCCTTGTCTCTTCTATCTTCTCTCTGCTCCCTTCTCTCTGCTCTCTTCTCTCTGCTCTCTTCTCTCTGCTCCCTTCTCTCTGCTCCCTGCTCTCCTCTCTCTGCTCTCCTCTCTCTGCTCCCTTCTCTCTGCTCCCTTCTCTCTTCTCTCTTCTCTCTGTTCCCTTCTCTCTTCTTTCTCCTCTCTGCTCCTTTGTCTCTTCTCTCTGTTCCCTTCTCCCTTCTCTCTTCTATCTTCTCTCACCTCCCTTCTCTTCTATTCTGCTCTCTCGTCTCTCTTCTCCCGTCTCTCTTCTCTTTTCTCCTCTTTTCTCTCTGCTCCCTTCTCTCTTCTCCCCATCTCTCTTCTCTCTGCTCCCTTGTCTCTTCTATCTTCTCTCTGCTCCCTTCTCTCTGCTCTCTTCTCTCTGCTCTCTTCTCTCTGCTCCCTTCTCTCTGCTCCCTGCTCTCCTCTCTCTGCTCTCCTCTCTCTGCTCCCTTCTCTCTGCTCCCTTCTCTCTTCTCTCTGCTCCCTTCTCTCTGCTCTATTCTCTCTTCTCTCTGCTCCCTTCTCTCTGCTCCCTTCTCTCTTCTCTCTGCTCCATTCTCTCATCTCTCTCCTCCCTTCTCCCTTCTCTCTTCTCTCTGCTCCCTTCCCTCTTCTCTCTGCTTCCCTTCTCTCTTCTCTCTTCTCTCTGCTCCCTTCTCTCTGCTCTCTTCTCTCTGCTCCCTTCTCTCTTCTCTCTGCTCCCTTCTCTCTGCTCCCTTCTCTCCTCTCTCTGCTCTCCTCTCTCTGCTCCCTTCTCTCAGCTCCCTTCTCTCTGCTCCCTTCTCTCTGCTCCCTTCTCTCTTCTCTCTGCTCCCTTCTCTCTGCTCCCTTCGCTCTACTCTCTGCTCCCTTCTATCTTCTCTCTTCTCCCTTCTATCTTCTCTCTGCTCCCTTCTCCCTTCTCTCTGCTCCCTTCCCTCTGCTCCCTTCTATCTTCTGCTCTCTTCTCTCTGCTCCCTTCTCTCTGCTCTCTTCTCTCTTCTCCTCTGCTCCCTTCTCTCTTCTCTCTGCTCCATTCTCTCTTCTCTCTGCTCTCTTCTCTCTGCTCTCTTCTCTCTGCTCCCTTCTCTCTGCTCTCTTCTCTCTTCTCCCTTCTCTCTTCTCTCTGCTCCCTTCTCTCTTCTCTCTGCTCCCTTCTCTCTTCTCTCTGCTCCCTTCTCTCTGCTCTCTTCTCTCTGCTCCCTTCTCTCTTCTCTCTTCTCTCTGCTCCCTTCTCTCTGCTCTCTTCTCTCTGCTCTCTTCTCTCTGCTCCCTTCTCTCTTCTCTCTGCTCCCTTCTCTCTTCTCTCTGCTCCCTTCTCTCTTCTCTCTTCTCTCTGCTCTCTCTCTCTTCCTCTGCTCTCTTCTCATCTCTCTTCTCTCTTCTCTCTGCTCCCTTCTCTCTGCTCTCTTCTCTCTGCTCTCTTCTCTCTGCTCCCTTCTCTCTTCTCTCTGCTCCCTTCTCTCTTCTCTCTGCTCCCTTCTCTCTGCTCTCTTCTCTCTGCTCTCTTCTCTCTGCTCCCTTCTCTCTGCTCCCTGCTCTCCTCTCTCTGCTCTCCTCTCTCTGCTCCCTTCTCTCTGCTCCCTTCTCTCTTCTCTCTGCTCCCTTCTCTCTGCTCCCTTCTATCTTCTCTCTGCTCCCTTCCCTCTGCTCCCTTCTATCTTCTCTCTTCTCTCTGCTCCCTTCTCTCTGCTCTATTCTCTCTTCTCTCTGCTCCCTTCTCTCTGCTCCCTTCTCTCTTCTCTCTGCTCCATTCTCTCATCTCTCTCCTCCCTTCTCCCTTCTCTTTCTTCTCTGCTCCCTTCCCTCTTCTCTCTGCTCCCTTCTCTCTTCTCTCTTCTCTCTGCTCCCTTCTCTCTGCTCTCTTCTCTCTGCTCCTTCTCTTTCTCTCTGCTCCCTTCTCTCTGCTCCCTTCTCTCCTCTCTCTGCTATCCTCTCTCTGCTCCCTTCTCTCAGCTCCCTCTCTCTGCCTCCTTCTCTCTGCTCCCTTCTCTCTTCTCTCTGCTCCCTTCTCTCTGCTCCCTTCGCTCTACTCTCTACTCCCTTCTATCTTCTCTTTCTTCCCTTCTATCTTCTCTCTGCTCCCTTCTCCCTTCTCTCTGCTCCCTTCCCTTGCTCCCTTCTATATCTGCTCTCTTCTCTCTGCTCCCTTCTCTCTGCTCTCTTCTCTCTTCTCTCTGCTCCCCTTCTTCTCTTCTCTCTCTGCTCACATTTCTCTCTTCTTCTGCTCTTTCTCTCTGCTCTCTTTCTCTCTCTGCTCCCTTCTCTCTGCTCTCTTCTCTCTTCTCCCTTCTCTCTTCTCTCTGCTCCCTTCTCTCTTCTCCTGCTCCTTCTCTCTTCTCTCTGCTCCCTTCTCTCTGCTCTCTTCTCTTGCTCCCTTCTCTCTCTCTCTTCTCTCTGCTCCCTTCTCTCTGCTCTCTTCTCTCTGCTCTCTTCTCTCTGCTCCCTTCTCTTTCTCTCTGCTCCCTTCTCTCTCTCTCTGCTCCCTTTCTCTCTTCTCTCTTCTCTTGCTCTCTTCTCTCTGTCTCTCTCTCTCTCTCTTCTCTCTGCTCCCTTCTCTCTGCTCTCTAGTTCTCTCTGCTCCTTCTTCTCTCTGCTCCCTTTCCTACTCCTTCTCTCTGCTCCCTTCCTCTCTTCTCTCTGCTCCCCTTCTCTCTTCCTCTCTTCTCTCCTGCTCTCTTCTCTCTGCTCTCTTCTCTCTGCTCCCTTCTCTCTGCTCTCTTCTCTCTGCTCCTTCTCTCCCTCTCTCTGCTCCCTTCTCTCTTCTTCTGCGCCCTTTCCATTTCCTCTTCTCTCATGCTCCCTTCTCATGTTCTCGTCTTTCTCTCTGCTCCCTTCTCATCTGCTCCCTTCTCTCTTTCTCTCTGCTCCCTTCCTCTTGCTCCCCAGTTCTCTCTCTCCCATTCTCCCCTTCCTCTCATTCTCTGCTGCTCCCTTCTCTCTGCTCCCTTCTCTCTGTCTCCCTTCTCCCTTACTCTCTTCTCTCTGCTCCCTTCTCTCTGCTCCCCTTCTCCCCTTTCTTTCTGCTCCCTTCTCTCTCTGCTTCCCTGCTCCCTTCTTGCTCCTTCTCTCTGCTCCGCTTCCTCTGCTCACTTCTCTCTGACCTCTCTCTCTGCTCCCTTCTCTTCTCTCTTCTCTCTGCTCCCTTCTCTCTGCTCTCCCTTCTCTCTCTCTCTTCTCTCTGCCTTCCCTTTCTCTATTGCTCCCTTCTCTCTGCTCTCTTCTCTCTGTCCCTTTCTATCTGTCTCTCTGCTCCCTTTCTCTCTGCTACCTTCTCTCTGCTCCTCTTCTCTCTGCTCTCTTCTCCCTTGCTACCCTTCTCTCTGCTCAGCCTTCTCTCTGCTCCCTTCTCCCTTCTCTCTGCTCCCTTCTTCTGGCTCCCTTCCTCTCTGCTCTCGTCTCTCTTGCTTCCCTTCTCTCTTCTCTCTTCTCTCTGCTCCACTTTCTCTCTTCTCCCTTCTCTCTTCTCTCTTCTCCCTTCTCCCTTCTCTCTGCTCCCTTCTCTCTGCTCCCTTCTCTCTGCTCCCTTCTCTCTGCTCCCTTCTCTCTGCTCCCTTCTTCTGCTCTCTTCTCTCTGCTCCCTTCTCTCTTCTATCTCTCTTCTCTCTTCTCTGCTCCCTTCTCTCTGCTCCCTTCTCTCTGCTCCCTTCTCTCTTCTCTCTGCTCCCTTCTCTCTGCTCCCTTCTCTCTGCTCCCTTCTCTCTGCCTCCCTTCTCTCTTCTCTCTGTTCCTCCTGTGCTCTTTATTGTTCATTCAGTCAACACCCCTTTAGGCTTCAATCTCACTACACACAATGTACTCAAGCTCTCTCTCTCACACACACACACGAATGAGTATTACTGTGGACTAGAGACTTATCATCCATCTCTGTGGAGTCGTAGAACATTGAGACAAATCAGACAGGTTGGCCAGCAGGTTGGTCGGGTTGGATTGTTAGGCATATGACATGCACGTCTAGCAACCTAAACCAAAATGTATCGGCACCGACCATTTTGCTGGAATTTTTTATTTTTAATGTATTTTACTGGGCAAGTCAGTTAAGAACAAATTCTTATTTTCAATAACGGCCTAGGAACAGTGGGTTAACTGCCTGTTCAGGGGCAGAACGACAGATTTGTACCTTGTCAGCTCGGGGGTTTGAACTTGCAACCTTCCGGTTACTAGTCCAACACTCTAACCACTAGGCTACCCTGCCAAGAAAAGGGAACAGAGAGAAGAGACAAGGGATCAGAGAGATGAGAGAAGAGAGAAAGAGGCAGAGAGCAGGGATGGAGTTTGTGAATGAATCTAAACAATAGGGCCCTACTATAAACAATAGGGCCCTACTAGAGAAATGTGAAGTTTTAAATTAAATGTGTTTGCCAATGTACAGTGCATTCGGAAGGTATTCAGACCCCTTTTTTCCACATTTTGTCATGTTACAGTCTTATTCAAAAATTTATGAAAACATTTTTTTTTCTCATCAATCTACACACAATACCCCATAATGACAAAGCAAAAACAAGTTTTCAGAAATGTTTGCAAACGTATAAAAAATTCAAGAACTGAAATATCACATTTACATTCGAATTCAGACCCTTTACTTAAAATTCCAAAAGCCTGTTTTCGCTTTGTCGTTATGGGTTATTGTGTGTAGATGGATGAAGAAAAATGAATTTGTTCAATTTTAGAATAAGGCTGTAAAATAACAGAATGTGGAAAAAGGGACAGGGTCTGAATACTTTCCAAATGCTCTGTAGGTGATTGTTAATTGGACAAAAGATAGCAACAACATTCATAGTAGTAGTTTTAAGGGTATGCGTAATTTACGTAAATACGTCATTTTTCTCTCACAACAGAAGGCCAAAGTAAGAACCACAAGGTGTTTGGGTTACACCAGGGTATGTGCTCATTGTTATTAAGGCTAGATTAGCTGGTGCAGGGTTTGATTCTTTGGCTCTTACCTTATTAGAACTGATAATGTCATGGGCCTGCAATGAACCAATCTAAAACAGAGAGCGAGAGAGAGAGATATGTTCATAGGCCTGCTCTTAGCCACTCTAAAAAAGACAGTTGGAGAGAGATGGAGATATGTTGAGATGTTAACATTCGTCCACTGTGCTCTTAGTAAATATTAAACAGAGAAAAAGAGAGATGGCGATACACCCCTTCAAATGAGTGGATTCAACTATTTCAACCACACCCGTTGCTGACAGGTGTATAAAATTGAGCACACAGCCATGCAATCTCCACAGACAGACATTGGCAGTAAAATGGCCTTCCTCAAGAACTCAATTACTTTCAATGTGGCACCGTCATAGGATGCCACCGTTCCAACAAGTCAGTTTGTAGAATTTCAACCCTACTAGAGCTGTCCCGGTCAACTGGAAGTGATGTAATTGTGAAGTGGAAACGGCTCAGCCGCAAAGGGGTAGGCCATCCAAGCTCACAGAAGAGTGCTAAACATAAAAATTGTCGGTCCTCGGTTGCAACACTCACTACCGAGTTCCAAACTGCCTCTAGAAGCAACGTCAGCACAATAACTGTTTGTCGGGAGCTTCATCAAATGGGTTTCAATGGCTGAGCAGCTGCACACAGGCCTGAGGTCACCATGTGCAATGCCAAGCATCGGCTGGAGTGGTGTAAAGCTTGCCGCCATTGGACTCCAGATCAGTGGAAATGTGTTCTCTGGAGTGATGAATCACGCTACACCATCTGGCAGTCCGATGGACGAATCTGGGTTTGGCGAATGCCAGGAGAACGCTACCTGCCCCAATGCATAGTCCCAACTGTAAAGTTTGGAGGAGGAATAATGGTCTGGGGCTGTTTTTCATAGTTCGGGCCCCTTAGTTACAATGAAGGGAAATCTTAACGCTACAGCATACAATGACATTCTAGACAATTCTGTGCTTCCAGCTTTGTGGCAATAGTTAGGGGAAGGCCTTTTCCTGTTTCAGCATGACAATGTCCTTGTGCACAAAGTGAGGTCCATAAAGAAATGGTTTGTCGAGATCAGTGTGGAAGAACTTGACTGGCATGCACAGAGCCCTGACGTCAACCCAATCGAAAACCTTTGGGATGAATTGGAATGCCGACTGAGCCAGGCCTAATCACCCAAAATCAGTGTCGACCTCACTAACGCTTTTGTGGCTGAATGGAAGCAAGCCCCTCCAGCAATGTTCCAACATCTAGTGGAAAGCCTTCCCAGAAGGGTGGAGCAGCAAAGGGAGGACCAACTCCATATTAATGCCCATGATTTTGGAATGAGATGTTCGACGAGCAGGTGTCCACGCACTATTGGCCATGTAGTGTATGTCATGTCCATAGGCCTGCTCTGAGCCAATCTAAAATAGAAAGAGAGAGATGTTGAGATGTTACATTAAAACCTAACTCTGAACTGGGGTTAGTCGTTTGCCTCATGCATGCAGTCTACTAGCTATTATCAAGTTCAAATAACTTCCTGAACATATTTTTGCCAACCAAATGACACTCTATATAGTGCGCTACTTTTTAAAGGGGCCCATGGGGACTAAATAGGGAATTAGGTGTAATTTGAGCACCATGACTTACTTACTATACATGATCCTAGAGCTTTACTGTTGTTCCCACCTGTCAGGTTCAGGCTTAGCGTTATTCTCTGACGGAAACGAGAGTACAGGAGGTAAACAAATGGATTACATCAATCATGTTATGACAACAGAAGCCATAGCAATGACATTATATTCCACATTGTGCTCCTGTTATACTTTGAGTTTGTAATGATATCAGTCACACTTAGGATAGGGGAGAGAGAGGCTAAGTTCTACCATGATGCGTGAACCCATGTTTTTCTAGGCTAACGTAAGGCTTGATTTTGGATTCAGAATGTGTCCATTCCCTGGCCTCTTCTCCTGCTCTCCTCCTCCTCTCCTCTGGCCATATGTTGTTCAGATGGCCCCTCTGGCCCAGATGGACTGTCACAGCCTGCTAATTGATTAACATGCAGCTCTCTTGCTCTCTCCCTCAATTCAATTCAAAGGGCTTTATTCGCATGGGAAACATTGCCAAAGCAAGTGAAATAGATAATAAACAATCAGAAATTAACAGTAAACATTACAGTCACACAAGTTTCAGAATAATAGACACATTTCAAATGTTATATTAGGGCTGTGTTGTGTTGTAACAATGTGGAAATATTTTAAGTACAAAAGGGAAAATAAATACACATAAATAATGGGTTGTATTTACAACCCTGGCTACCCTTTTCTTGTGACAACAGGTCACAAATCTTGCTGCTGTGATGGCACACTGTGGTATTTAACCTAATAGATGGGAGTTCACACAAAATTAGATTTATTTATGTTCTGTGTAATCTGAGGGCAATTTTTCTCTCTCTCTCTCGCTCTCTCACACTCTCTCTGTCTCTCTCTCTGTCAATCTCTCTCTCTCTCTCTGTCTCTCTGGCTCTCTCACTCTCTCTCCCTCCCTCTCGCTCTGTCTCACTCTCTCTGTCTCCCGCTCCCTCTCTCTCTCTCGCTCTCTCTCTCTCTCTCATGGGGATGATGTGCATGGTGTACACTGTTGGGCGCTAGCTAGTGATACAACGATGGACAACATCACTAAGGAAGAGTAGCTGTCATTGTCATGCCATCATTATCGTTTCCCAATAAGAGAGATGTGTTTACAAGGGGTGTTTTGGCAACAGGGGTGCAGTATGCTGTGGTAGACCATGATGCACTGTGTTTGCTGCAGTCTCAAATAAATGAGTTTGGCTGTGAGATGAGGTTACTGGCTATAGTAAAGCCTTTGCCTTTCAACGCCATGGGTATAACACTCATAAGACAACTAATTGAGTACCAGCTTCATTGTTATAACTGTGAAGGTACTTAATTTGCATATTTATGCCTACAGTACACACACACAAGCACTTACACACACATCCTCTCAGACCCACTCGTACATATGTGCACATTTGCACAAAACGCCTCCACATAACGATGCATATGTATTTATTTCTGTTCTGCACCTTAAGGGATATTGTTCCCTGTTGAGCTCTCTCTGTTGCCTGTATTGATACCCTTACAGACCCATACAGTAAGGCCCCTTCAGCTGCCTCCCTTCATCCCTGCCTCCCTCTATTCCCTCCCCTACCCTGCCCCTCCCCTCCCTCCCTTCCCTTGCCTCTTCTAGCCCATATTAACCTCATAAATCGTGTCTGTGCTGATTGTTATGGTCATTGTGTGTGCTGTGAGGGATGGTTATTATCTGCAGCTCTACTTGCTGGTGTTTTATGCGTCTCGTCTTCCTCCTTTCCTCGCTCCCACGATCTTCTCTCCTCTACTATTATATCGCTCGTCTTTATCCCTCTTTCTCTCTATCTCTCTCTGTCTCATATCTCTCTGTTATCTCTCTGTTTCTCTCACTCTTCCTTTCTCCCCTGTCCTTGCTTGCTCTCATTTCCTATTGCTATCACATCTCTAATATTTATCTTCCTTCCCCTCTGTCTCTCCCTCACTTTATCTCTGTCTCTCTCAGGGTCCGGATCACTGTGTGAAGTGTCTCCACTTTAAAGATGGTCCTAACTGTGTGGAGAAGTGTCCCGACGGCCTTCAAGGGGCCAACAGCTTCATCTTTAAATATGCCGAGGCCAACAACGAGTGTCATCCCTGTCACTCCAACTGCACTCAGGGGTGAGCTAAATTCTATATACTGTATGTCTGTGTCTTGGCTCCCAGCAGCATGTGTACGTTTGCGTTGTTGTGTGAATGGTTGCATATCACATCAGCAGTCTGAATGACGAATGATCCTAGGAGGACAGAGTACTGTTCATTTACTTCTACAATACCTTTCTCTAACAAGCAAAACAAGGGCAGACTGATCCCCACTGTAAGGCCAATTTCAACATTATAACAAGAGGAAAACAATATCTGGTTCATTCTCTGTTTCATTTACAACACAACAGCTCTCTGGATCACAATTTTGCACAACACACACACACACACACACACACTATGAACTATGAAGCCCGGGAAAGTACACACACACACACAGATGCACGCATGTTAGCAATGTACACACATACACACACACACTGCTATGCTCCTCTAGGTGCTGACCTCACATAACTATGAACCCGTATCCAGCCAAGGTTTATCAGTGTCTGTAGACTACACGGATGATAGAAACACACACACACCCATGCACGCACCCATGCACGCACCCATGCACACACATGAACTGCAAAACACCCTGGTGAGAGAGAAAGAGAGAGACAGATGCCCAGGCGGTGAGCTGTGCAACAAACCCAACCCTCACCACTACACCCACCCAAGCCCCATCCTTTGACCTTAGAGGCATGTATCAGATGCTCATCATGCTTTGCTCAAACCTACTGTCATGGTGCGAGCCTAAACCATACAAATAACAACACTCGTCACAATGGAACACAACATTTGTATGTTTTTTTATGTTTTAATGTTTTTATGTCTGAAGTCATCTGCTTTTCCCCTAAAAAAGCAAAAACTGACTTCACAAAATAAATGAGAAGTACAGAATCCTGCAAGAAACATGTTATAAACGAGATTGACCCACTGGTTTCCCTCCTAGGTTACAGAGAGCTGGTAGTCTCATCTACTAAACTACCAAGTGTTACACAGGGAAGCGACTCAGGGGGTATGCTAATTTGGTATAGATCAGACTTAACCCACTCCATTAAATTAATCAAAATAGGAACATTTTACATTTGGCTACAAATGAAAAGGAAATAATTTCAACAGAGAAAGATGTCTTCCTGTGTGCTACATACTGTATATCCACCACTAGAATCCCCACACTTTAATGAAGACCAAGATCAACCATTTCCAGGCACAGGGACATGTACTAGTCTGTGGTGACCTCAACACCAGAAATGGGCAAGAACCTGACTCTCTTAGCACACAGGGGGACACGCATCTAGATACAACTACTTCAAAACAACACACAAAAATGGGTCTCAACTTTTGCAGCTCTGTCGTATGCTGGGACTATTCATAGTCAATGGTAGGCTTTGAGGAGACACTTATGGTAGGTACACCTACGGCTCATCCCTTGGTTATAGTACTGTAGCCTACTTTATCACTGACCTCGACAAAGAGTCTCTCAGAGCGTTCACAGTCAGCCCACTGACACCTCTGTCAGATCACAGCAAAATCACAATCTACTTGAAAAGATCAATACACAATCATGAGGTATCGAAGCCGAACAAACTGCATGATTTTAATAAGAAATGCTATAGATGGCAGTGTAGAAACCTGCCACTATCGGCCAACAATAAATCCATTTCCTCTGAGACAACTTCCTGGACAAAATGTTTCCCTGCAATAAAGAAGGTGTAAATTTAGCAGTAGGAAGACTTAACAGTATATTTGACCTATCAGCTACGTTTTTTGAGAAATGGTTAATTGAAGAATGGCCCAAAATGTATGTAGAATCCTATCCAACAAAAAACTCAGTGACCCAGAAAACCAGAACGTATGCCTTCAGTATGGGTAAACACTAGAACAGTACAGAAATATATTAAGAAATATAAAGACTACCATGTCAGAAAACAGCTCAATGTGATGTAACATGTATGAATCACATCTGGGAAAATTGGAACAAACTAAATAGACAACAACATGAAAGCTATCTATCCAAAATGTATGGATAAACCTATTCTCCAATCTTTTTGGCCAGATACAGTGCCTTCAGAAAGTGTTGATACCTCTTGACCATCTACACAATACCCCATAATGACAAAGTGAAAACATGTTTTTAGAAATCTTTTCAAAGTTATTGAAAATGAAATACAGAAATATCTAATTTACTTAAGTAGTCACACCCATGAGTCAATACTTTTCAGAAGCACCTTTGGCAGTGATTACAGCTGTGAGTCTTTCTGGGTAAGTCTCTAAGAGCTTTCAACACCTGGATTGCGCAACACTTGCCAATTATTATTTTCAAAATGCTTCAAGCTCTTTTAAATCGATTGTTGATCATTGCTAGACAACCATTTTCAGGTCTTGCCATAGATTTTCAGTAATTTTTTTGTTAAAACTGTAACTCGGCCACTCAGGAACATTCACTGACTTCTTGGTAAGCAACTCCAGTGTAGATTTGGCCTTGTGTTTTAGGTTATTGTCCAGCTTAAAGTTCAATTCATCTCTGTGTCTGCTGGAAAGCAGACTGAACCAGGTTTTCCTCTAGGATTTTGACTGTGATTAGCTCCTTTTCTGTTTTATCCTGAAAAACTCCCCAGTCCTTAATGATTACAAGCATACCCATAACATGGTGCAGCCACCACTATGCTTGAAAATTGGAGAGTGGTACTCAGTAATGTGTTGTATTGGATTTGCACCAAATGTAACACTTTGAATTCAGGACAAAAAGTGAATTGCTTTGCCAATTTTTTTTGTAGTATTGGGTTAGTGCCTTGTTGACAACAAGATGCATCTTTTGGAATATTTCTATTCTGTATAGGCTTCCTTCTTTTCACTCTGTCCATTAGGTTAGTATTGTGGATCCATCCTTAGTTTTCTCCTATCACATACATTAAAACTCTAACTGTTTTAAATTCATCATTGGCCTCATGGTGATATAAATCCCTGAGTGGTTTCCTTCTTCTCCAGCAAATGAGTTAGGAAGGACACCAGTATCTTTGTAGTGGCTGGGTGTATTGAGGCACCATCCAAAGTGTCATTAATAACTTCACCATGCTCAGAGACATTCAATGTCTGTTATTAGTTTTTTTTTATACCCATCTACCTATAGGTGCCCATCTTTGCGAGGCATTGGAAAACCTCCCTGGTATTTGTGCTTGAATGCTCAACTGAGGGACCTTACAGATAATTGTATGTGTAGGGTACAGAGATGAGGTAGACATTCAAAATGATGTTAAACCTTATTATTGCACACAGAGTGAGTCCATACAACTTATTATGTGACGTGTTAAGCACATGTTTACTCCTGGACATATTTAAAATAGCCATAACAAAGGGGTTGAATACTTATTGACTCAAGACATTTCAGCAAATGTTTTATACATTTGTAAAAGTGTTGATAAGCATAATTCCACTTTGACATTGTGGGGTATTGTGCATAAAAAAAATACAAAACAAAAACAAGTCAATGGGTATGAATACTTTCTGAATGCACTGTAACATATAACCAAGAGCAAACAAATGTACATTTACATGATCATTTGCAAAACTTAGAATCAGATATTAAAGACTACCAGAACACACTGGATCCCCTAATTACATTGAATGAGTTACAGGACAAAATAGAAACGTTCCAGCGCAAAAAGGCCTGTGGTGTTGATGATATACTAAACTAAATGATGAAATATAAAGATCAGAAATTCTATATACTTAAACTCTTCATAATTATCCTCAGCTCACCCCAAACACCAATTTGACCCCAATAATTACAGTGGAATCTGCTTCAACAGTAACCATGGAAAGATCCTCTGCAACAGCAGACTCCAACATTTCCTGAGCAAATGTCAAATTGACTTCTTACCAAAATATCAGACGACAGGCCACAAATACACCCTGCACTCTCTAATTGACAAAAAAAAAGGAAAGTCTTCTTATGCTTTGTTAATTTAAAAAAATATTTTGATTCAATTTGACATGATCTGCTATACAAATTGATGGAAAGCGGTGTTGGGGAGAAAACATACAAGATTATATATTTTTTGTTTACAAACAACAAATGTGCAGTTAAAATTGCCAATAAACACACATACTTGTTTCCTCAGAGCCGTGGGGTGAGACAAGAATGCAGCTTGAGCCCCACCCTCTTCAACATATCTAGCAAAGAATTGGCGAGGGCACTAAAACAGTCTGCAGCGCCCGGCATCACCCTAATAGACTCTGAAGTAAAATGGTTACTGTTTGCAGATGATCTGGTGCTTCTATCTCCAACCAAGGAGGGCCTGTTTTGTTTGCCTGCACAGATTGTGTCAAACCTGCACCCTGATGGTAAATCTCAGAAACACAAAAATAATGGGGTCCCAAAAAAAGACCAGTTGCCAGGACAACAAATATACATTGTATCTACACACCGTTGCCCTAGAGCAAAATAATTATACCTAACTTGGCTTAAACATCAACACCACTGGTTACTTCCACAAAGCTGCGAACAAAGAGACAAGGCAAGAAGGGATTTCAATGCCATCAAAATAATTATAAAAATTGACATTTCAAATAGGATCTGGCAAAAAATCCTAAAATCAGTTATAGAACCCATTGCTCTCTAACGTTGTGACATCTGGAGTCCAGCCACCACCCAATTGAGACTGCATGCAGAATTCAGCAAAAATATCCTTCATGTACAATGCAAAACCCCAAACAATGCAGGCAGAGCAGAATTAGGACTATACCTGCTAATTATCAAAATCAAGACAAAAGCTGTTTAATTCTACAACCACCTAAAAGGAAGTGATGCCCACACATTCCAACACAAGCCCTCATCTACAGATTAACCTAGCGAAGAGTCCCCTCAGCCATCTTGTTCTGGGGCTCTGTTCACAAGCACAAACAGACCCCACAGAGCCCCAGGACAGCAACACAATTAGACTTAATTATAAGACTACACAAATATAACTATTTGATACACTGGAAGAATCAACCCCAAAAAAATTCAACCTGGAAAGTTGTCTGACCCTAAACAGAGAATACACCGTGGCAGAATACCTGACCACTGGGATAGACCCAAAATTAGGAAAATCCTTGACTATGTCCATTAACTTCCTTGCTATTGAGAGAGGCCGCCATAGGCAGATCTGAAGTGGAAACTGAGATGCACTTCCTTACTTCCTGCTGAAGGTATGACCATTTCAGAGACGCATACTGTATTTTCCACAGATCACACCGACCTACAAAGAATTAGAAAATGAATCAAACATTGATAAACACCCATATCTGTTCGATGAAATACCGCAATGTGAAAACGGGGTAACCAGTGGAGCACAAACATATTCATACTACAACTTTGTGCACATTGTTAAAAACATTATCTGATAATATAATATTTGTAATGGCTTAATCCTTTTGAAACCATAGTTTTTTGTTTCTTCTCACTTTTGTTTATTGTTTACTTTACAGAGAAATAGAGACAGAAATATATATATATATATATATATATATATAGAGAGAGAGATAGGCAGAGCATGAGATAGAGGGAGACAGGGACACAGAGAAAGAGAGCAAAAGAGAGAGACTTAGGGAGGGAGAGAGCGAGAAATTCCACTCTCCATCTGCTCTTTGAGTGCTGTGAATCCTACGATTCTAATTTCCAGCTGCAGAAAGAAGGGGCAGATATCTTTTGGTATTGCAGTTATTCAGTTCACCGGGCTGGCCCCGTCACGTCTTTGTTCTATTTCCTGCTGAGCGGCAGGCTGGCAGCTCACTACTCCATGTACACATAACGACGTTGTTAAAAAACAATGCAGTGGAAATGCCACTATCCCAGGCAGTCCTTCAGTTCAGACAGATTGAAATAGATTCAGAGATTATCTCTGTTACCATTCCTTTCCCTCTCCCCTCTTAAATAGCCTCACCATGCAGTGTCCTGACTCCCGAACGTGCCCCTTCATCTCTGGGACTGACATGACTGTTTTTTTCTGTTGACAGACACTCAAGCCCAATGTCCAGTCGAGTAATTGATTGATTGTGATCGAATGGATGACTGACTGATTTATTCTGTTGCTTCATTAACTATGTTCCTTTCCCTCATCCAGGTGTATTGGACCCAGACTGCAGGACTGTATTGGCATGATGGACAGGTAAATCTCTCTTCAAATCCCTACTGTCACTTCCTTCTTTGTCCCCAGGACAGACTGCATACACAGACACAAGTTTAACTTTGATTTATTTGCGATTTGAATTTACAAGTTTATGCATTTAAATGTATCTTTGACGAGGGCTCAATAGTAAAAAGATGACACACACACACACACTTCTCCCCAGCAGAAAATGTAATGACAACCAACTGTTCCCACTGAGCAAGGCTTATATTTATTGCTACAGTGGTTCCTCCTTTAAAAGTTGCGAGCTTACATCGCAGGACTTAAAAGGTACCCAGCGTCACGGCTTCATTGCTCCAGACCACCACAAGGTTAGAACACTAATTATGCATTTGAGTCCCAAGGTTTTTATCACCAATCATAGTGGTTCCAATAACTAATTTGACACGGGCCACCAGTCACAGGTGACTTTCTTCAGCAAAGATGGCTGACAAAACATTAAGGTGGAAGCAAATGTAAGTAATTATAACATGAGTCAAGCAAAAAATGTGCAATTGAGAGGAATGTTGTTAATGTTAGAGACACGATTGTGCATATTTTTGTCACAGTTAATTTACAGAAATCACTATTTAGCCAGTTTGCTGACTAGCTAGCTAGTGTTATGACATGAGTATGAAATTGTAATTCATGTTTTGGGACTGAGAAAACCAGCAAACCAGGCTATCTATTGAAACAGTGGATGTAAGAATCTAGCTAGCTAAAGCATTTCCTGCAAATTGAATGTACAATTGTGTTAGCATGCCTTGCTTATATTTTCCGTGCAATGCAGCTGAAGTAACATAGCTAGCTAAGTATGAACTTGCTTATTGAGTATTGGTGGTTAAAATAACTGTGCCTATGGATGTGTCTGAATGGCATTAATGAAGCCTATGGATTGAGTAGAATATAATAACTTTATTGTGCCAAGGATGAAAGTCGTATATACATGTAGTTATTACCACGCATGAGATCCACACATTGCAGCCTGTACATTGAATATATTCACTGATCATGTACTCTTCCTTGGCAAATAAAGGTGCGGTTCAGGTATGAATCTCTGTGAGACATTCTTTTTCAGTCATATCCAATACCAGGTGTATCAAACTCCATTCTTTGAATGATGCCATGACTGCATGTATGTATTACAGTTATACACTTCAACAGTGTTTACCACTCCTGCTCCGGTGACATCAATACTTCCACATTGTAACTATGCAATAGACTAGAACCATGATTTAAGTAAAGGCTAATTTGTAATTCATATATACAGAAAATAAACAGTACACTACACTTCCTATGCATATCTACCTCCATCTATCTGAGGATACAGGATACAGTAGGTATAGTATTTCAATGAGATACTTCATTTCAACCAGTGGAGAATGTGAAATGCTATATTGAAAGTTAATTATCCAGGTGTTATAAATACATAATACATGCATTATAAATATTATAATATTATGTTATAAATACAAGTTCAATCTGTACTTCAATGCACATACGATGTACATTCTAAAAACCAGGTAGAAAGCGGTGGGGAGAGGGGTGTAGAAGACAAAGGGAAAGAGGTAAGAGCAGAAGAGCCGGGAAGACAGCATATGACTAATGAATGACCTACCCTAATATTCTCTCAGTTCATCACAATTACATAGTGTCTCTAGCGGTGTCTCTTAACCAGCCCTGGGCCCCCAGTTGGCCCGAAGGTTATCTGTGGCGATGACGGGACTGGCTTCCGCTCTCACATCAACACATACCTGCAGACGAGAGACAGATGAATAGAGAGAGAGAGCATGATTAAGCTTTGTTTCTTAAATTCTAACACTGTCAGTCATAATAATCATCATGAGGTGAAATACAAAACTGACCTTGGATCATTAACTCTGGGACTACTATATCTCTATATTTCAATGTAAAGCACCTCTTTAATAATACTTCTGTTGACCCGACCAAGTGACCTCTCACCTATGATCATGCTGTGCCCTCTGTCAGCTAGTTCAGATGTGGGAGGGTTTCACCAACACAGCTGATATAACCTAGAGGATTTAGGGAGAAGGATGAAGTGAAAGAGACTTATTGAGGAAATAAGGTGGTGAAAGAGAGTGTTCAACAGGAATCTGTGTGTGTAGTCTCACCTGGTGTCCACACTAAGTGGTTCTTTATGCTCAAAAACAGACAAATGAGGACAAAAAATATAACATGTAATTATAAGACTTTTACATTACCAGATCATTTTGAATTACTAAAGTATAATATTCCTTATAACATATCATAACATTGGATAGATAGGTGCATGTGTAGCATGTGACAATAGCAGGATCATATCAAGGATAGCGTCACAAATGAATACATAAATACCACTTGAAGCTTGATGACTTGATCATTTGAATCCGCTGTTAAGGCAAAAACAAAGATGTGCCCCCCTTTGAGTCCCCAGGACCAGGACTGAGAACCGCTGCTCTTCATTGGGACCTCTTTATCTGTAGACAGGCTTTCAAAGCTCTCTGTATCCAAGGACAGAAAACCTCTCACAAGAAAACAGACTTCATTATACTCAAATTAGACAGCACTGAATATCGTGTTCTCTGTCCTCACTTTTAAAGACTGGAACTACACAAAATTACCTGCTCTATCCAGAATATCCCACTCTCACTTTGACAGCTGGGCCTGCTATCCTTGCACCCTCATCCATGGCTGTTAGCTAGCTACACATGTATTTTACAGTGTTAATTATATCAAGATAGCTAATATGAAGTGAGGTAGCTGGTCAAATGTAATTAACTTAGCTAGCTGTCTATACAGTATGTAAACTAGCTAGCTACGTTGGCAGCTCATTTGAGTTAAAATGCACTGTAGCTAGTTACATTTTCTAAATGTATTTGCTTACTTGAATAGGTTCTCCCAGCCAGGTGGGCAATTGAAAACAGAGCAGCAAAGTTCATTTGTCACCAGAGCAGTTTAGATCATATTACTATTTGCCTGTGAATAACCAGACCTTCATACAAACTTGATATGCTGAATTTGACGCACAGTCAAAGTTGCTGCCATATCCTGCCAGCACACCCACAAGCGAGGCACTCAGGCGGAGAATGAGGTGTGGAACGAGATGGGAGTAACAATCCGGTCTAAATAACAAGTGGAAAGGGGAAAAAATGTATTATTATTATTATTAACCCCACATTATAATTATATAAAAGCCCCTTAGATATTCTGTGTTTCGACAGCTGGAGGCATTTTGTTTTTCACAAGCGTACTTACTGTAGCAGACTGAATTCTGCAAATGTGTAATGGGTGCGTGTCGGTGGCAGGGAAGTCAGGCGCAGGAAAACGAATTTGGTATAAACGGAGTCGTTTAATAAGTGCTAATAAAACTCCAAAAAACAAAATATACAAAAAAAATGATATAAGTTGGTACAAAACCCGTCGCACACCGACACATGACTTGCACATAACATACAATAAAACAATCTCCGACAAGGACATGAGGGGAAACAGAGGGTTAAATACACAACATGTAATTGATGGGATTGGAACCAGGTGTGAAGGAAGACAAGACAAAACCAATGGAAAATGAAAAACAGATCAGTGATGGCTAGAAGGTCGGTGACGTCGACCGCCGAACACCGCCCAAACAAGGAGAGGGACCGACTTTTCTAGGATGGGCTATTAGCTGAACAAAAGACTATTCAACCTTTACTAAAGAATTGTCAAATAGCCTAGCTTGGTGCGAAAAATCCCCCTCCCCAACTTGCAACAAATAATTTGTTTTCGACCTTTCTAAAGCACTGCATCTCAGTGCAAGAGGCATTACTACGGTCCCTGGTTCGAATACAGGCTGTTTCACATCTGACCGTGACTGGGAATGCCATAGGGCGGCACACAATTAGCTCAGCGACATTAGAGGTAGGCCATCATTGTCAATAAGAATTTGTTCCTACCTGACTTGCCTAGTTAAAGGTTACATAAAACAACTGGTGGCAACCACAGCTCAATCAATAGGAGGTGAACAGTGGCTGGTGCTGGAAATATAGCTAACTTGTTATTCAAGTGTTGCACACCAACAGATGGAGAAAATGTACACCAGTCAAGCAATTCATTTCAACAATAATCTTCATTTTAATTGGACTTTACAAACAACAAGAGGGCTTAATTTGAGTCTATTTCTTCGGAGCCTAGAATATATAAAATAACTTAACTGGCTGATGCAGGTTCGATACCGGTGTCGGCCGCCACTGGGAGACCCATGAGGCGGCTTTTGGTTTTCATTTAGAATCCTCCAATCCTCTATATGTAATTATTGGCGGAGAGTCACGTTATATTTTTCGATATACTGTAGGCGATATGAGTCTCACTAGTTTTGAGTAATGTGCTATTAAAAGTGGTGTAGGTCTTATTTATTTAAAGAGTATATTGAAGTTAGAAGCAGTAGGATTTGAATGAAAAGCCTACAACTATTTTAGCACCAATACTAAAGCACACCAATAAGAGAGACTTGCTAGGGCCAAGAAACACGAGCAATGGACATTAGACTAGTGGAAAACTGTCCTTTGGTCTGATGAGTCCAAATGTGAGCTTTTTGGTTCCAACCGCCATGTCTTTGTGAGACGCAGAGTAGGTGAACGGATGATCTCCGTGTGTGTGGTTCCCACAATGAAGCATGGAGAAGGAGGTGAGATGGTGTGTGGTGCTTTGCTGGTGACACTGTCTGTGATTTATTTAGAATTCAAGGCACATTTACCCAGCATGGCTACCACAGCTACCGCAGCATTCTGCAGCAATACCCCATCCCATCTGGTTTTTCTACAGGACAATGACCCAAAACACACCTCTAGGCTGTGTAAGGGCTATTTGACAAAGGAGAGTGATGGAGTGCTGCATCAGATGACCGAGCATCTACAATCACCCGACCTCAACCCAATTGAGATGGGGTTGAGATAGTGAGAGGAAACAAAAAGGAAGAACAGAAGAGAACAGAGGGACAGAACACATCATTCGAAAGGCAGAATAGAACAGCTTCCCCCTATAGGACTATGCTTAGAAAGAAACAGCACAGAAGAGAGATGCCAAATTGGCTTAAAAATGAAGGCCGAAACAAAGGCATAGTGTAAAAACACACTACTTGGCCAAAGCATCCTGATTTCAAGGCAGAGCTGAGCTGAGCTGAATGGAGCTGTGTAAGAGCGGAGAGAGAGAGACAGTAATGACTGCTAATTCATTCCAAGCTGCATCTCAAATGCCACTACTCCCTATCTAGTGCGCTACTTTTGACCAGAGCTTTATGGTCACTAGATAGGGAATATGTTGCCATTTGAGACACAGAAGAGCCTGCAGTAGCCTAGGTCTCACTCTCCACTGATCCACTACTCTACCATCTGACTATGTGATTCAATGCTCTTCTATCTGATTCACTACTCTACTATCTGATCCACTTCTCTTCTATCTGAGGCAATGAGGGGAGAATGTCAGGGTGAGCTGATGATGGGAGACAGGGAGAGGCTGTGGGGTGAAGATGGGGTGAAGAAGAGAGGTGAAGGTGGATGAGGAGAAGTGCTAGTAAACAGATAAAATTCCTAGGCTGTGAGGGGAAAAGCCGTATATACAGTATGCTGACAGCAGAGTAACAGAGAATACCCTGACAGAACTATGTGACTGTGATTGTAGCATGCCAAGTTGGTGAAGTGGCTTTCGAACATGTTTTAGAGAAGCTATGGTTTAACTGAGCATAAAGAAAGGCAGCTTATAATTGCTTATAATTGCTTGGGGCCAATGTTGAGAAGACAAAGCCTCTCAGAGGTCAGACATACAGTTGAAGTCGGAAGTTAACATACACCTTAGCCAAATGCATTTAAACTCAGTTTTTCACAATTCCTGACATTGTATACCAGTAAAAATTCCCTGTCTTAGGTCAGTTAGGATCAACACTTTATTTAAAACATTTCAAATGTTAGATTAACAGTATTTATATTTATTTATTTCAGCTTTCATTTCTTTCATCACATTCCCAGAAGTTTACATACGCTCAATTAGCACTTGGTAGAATTGCCTTTAAATTGTTGAACTTGGATCAAATGTTTCAGGGAGCCTTCATCAAGCTTCCCACAATAATTTGGGTGAATTTTGGCCCATCTCTCCTGACAGAGCTGGTGTAACTGAGTCAGGTTTGTAGGCCTCCTTGCTCACACATGCTCTTTCAGTTCTGCCCACAAATTTTCTATAGGATTTAGGTCAGGGCTTTGTGATGGCCACTCCAATACCTTGACTTTGTTGTCATTAAGACATTTTGCCACTTTGGAAGTATGCTTGGGGTCATTGTTGATTTGGAAGACCCATTTGCGACCAAGCTTTAACTTGTCTGATGTCTTGAGATGTTACTTCAATATATCCACATAGTTTTCCTACCTCATGAGGCCATCTATTTTGTGATGTGCACCAGTGCCTCCTGCAGCAAAGCACCCCCACAACATGATGCTGCCATCCCCGTGCTTCACGGTTGGGATGGTGTTCTTTGGCTTGCAAGCCTCCCCCTTTTTCCTCCAAACATAACAATGGTCATTATGGCCAAACAGTTCTATTTTTGTTTCATCAGACCAGAGGACATTTCTCCAAAAAGTACGATCTTTGTCCCCATGTACAGTTGCAGACTGTAGCCTGGCTTTTTTATGGCGGTTTTGGAGCAGTGGCTTCTTCCTTGCTGTGCGACCTTTCAGGTTATGTCGATATAGGGCTCGTTTACATGTGGATGTAGATACTTTTGTACCTGTTTCCTCTAGCATCTTCATAAGGTCCTTTACTATCGTTCTGGGATTGATTTGCACCTTTCACACAAAAGTACGTTCATCTCTAGGAGACAGAACGCGTCTCCTTAGTGAGCCGAATGACGGCTGCGTGGTCCCATGGTGTTTATACTTGCGTACTATTGTTTGTACAGATGAATGTGGTACCTTCAGGTGTTTGGAAATTGCTCCCAAGGATGAACCAGACTTGTGGTGGTCTACAATTATTTTTCTGAGGTCTTGGCTGATTTCTTTTTATTTTCCCATGATGTCAAGCAAAGAAGCACTGGGTTTGAAGGTAGGCCTTGAAATACATCCACAGGAACACCTCAAATTGACTCAAATTATGTCAATTAGCCTATCAGAAGCTTCTAAAGCCATGACATCATTTTCTGGAATTTTCCAAGCTGTTTAAAGGCACAGTCAACTTAGTGTATGTAAACTTCTGACCCACTGGAATTGTGATACAGTGATTATAAGTGAAATAATCTGTAAACAATTGTTGGAAAAATGACTTGTGTCATGCACAAAGTAGATGTCCTAACCGACTTGCCAAAACTATGGTTTGTTAACAAGACATTTGTGGAGTGGTTGAAAAACGAGATTTAATGTCTCTAACCTAAGTAGGTTGTAGGCTGGGTTCCACAGCTGATCTGATATTGTGTCAACCCTCTTCTACTTTCCTTCCTACTCCTTTCCACAGTCTGCTGTGTAAGGCTGTCTCATATAATATATAATAGAGACTTGACTGTCATCTGCACTCTGTCACTCTCTGCGTTTTGACCCACACACACACACACACACACACACACACACACACACACACACACACACACACACACACACACACACACACACACACACACACATTAACTCACAATCACACACACACACACACACACACACACACACACACACACACATTAACTCACAATCACACACACACACACACACACACACACACACACACACACACACACACACACACACACACACACACACACACACACACACACACATGCTGATTGTCATATTGGCTCAAAATAGAAAGAGGAGAGAAAGAGGATGTCACTCCACACATTCTCAAGTCTGTTTTTTACTTATTATCCCATTCTCCACTTTCCATGTGGGCATGTCTATACAATGTTTACTAGGAGTATACCTTTGCTTTCCTACAAATTACAACTATGTCTCTTGTAGCCACTTCCTCCACAAATCATCATGTCGTCCCTTACTACAGTAAATCCATCCCTCTAATATTGGGTAGGAGAGAGGTGGAGCTGGGAGAATGAGCAGGATAACCCTATTCCCTATGTGCCGTGGTCAAATGTAGCACACTACATACAGTAGGGGATAGAGGAGCCATTTGGGAGGCACCCGATGACCGAAAGATTGGGGGGTGTTTCATGTGATTCCAGAAGTGAGCTGAGTGTGATAACATGTAATGGCCCTGTGATGTACCAGGTGGCTGATAGCTTTCCTGCTGATGTAAAACATGACTGGAGTGTGCTGACGCTGCCACTCTGCTCTGTTCTGTTCTGCCAAATGAGCCCTTTTTACAGTTTTTTACAATCACTTTGGCACTAATTTCGGAACCTTGATGTCATTTTTCAAAACTATAGACACAAAACTCACAACCAATGATCAAAATGCACATTTTTCAAAGCTCTTAACACTTTTTCCAATTGCTTGGATACAATACACATAAAGCTAAAATAATTTATTAATTGAACAAAAATCGCCTGTTCAAAATGACACAACTTAACATCAAAGTATTACCATTTCAAAATGCAATTCACACATTACATCTGAGATGACTGTCTATTCATTTCATTACAATGATCTAACTATCAATTGATACAATTGATATCAATTAAGTAACTGTTGCATTACTCTTAATGCAGTTTTATGGAAACTGAGGATCAATATTTCATGTTTAGAACATGAAAGTTTCAGGATAACGAGATCCATTGACACCAATTACTGTGGAACATGAACCAATTGGACTACATTATCTATGGATGTAATATTTCATCATCATTCTTTGTCAGACACTGTTCCTATGGTCCCATGTACCACTTTTCCAGACCATGTTTTCAGATTTGACATTACTGTAAACTCACCGGCCACTTTATTAGGTACACCTGTCTAGTACTAGGGCCCCCTTTTGCCTCCACAACAGCCTGAATTATTCACGGTGTTGTATGTTAAGAGATGCCCTTCTGCACACCTCTGTTTTAAACAGCTGTTATTTGAGCATGTGTGGCCTTTATGTTAGCTTGAATGAGTCTGGACATTCTCCTCTGACCTCTCTCATTAACAAAGTGTTTTTGCCCACAGAACTGCCTCTCACTGAATGTGTTTTGTTTATCGCAATCATTCTCTGTAAACTCTAGAGACTGTAGTGCATAAAAATCCCAGGAAGGCAGCTGCTTCTGAGATGCTGGAATCACCATGTGTGGCATCAACAATCATCCCAGGGTCAAAGTTGCTTAGATTACTCATCTTGCCCGTTCTAATGTTTGATCTCTACTCTATATACTCTATATATTGAGTTGCAGGCAGCCACATGATTCGCTGTTCGAATGTAACCATCCTTTATGAGCTAAATCAGGTCTGTAGAGCTGATGGCATGACCTATGTCATTGTGTGGGATAATGTCAGGTTCCACCATGCTCAAATGGTGCAAGCATGGTTTCAGGCCCATCCACAATTTACCACCCTGTGCTTACCCCCATACTCTCCTTTCCTTAACCAGATTGAGGAATTTTTGGAGGTGGAAGGTACATGATAGGCGCCCTCACGAACAAGCCACCCTTCTCCAGGCCATGGATGACGCATGCAATGACATCACAGCAGACCAGTGTCAGGCCTGGATTCGCCCAAGATGTTTGACTAATGAAAACATCCATTGTGATGTGGATGAGAACCTGTGGCCAAATCCACAAGACTGGGTTGATGGAAATCTAGAAGTACAGCAATCAATCTTTTGTTTAGCTTTTTACAGTAAGCCAGGTGAGGAACACTGCAGTGATGTTTTACAGTAAGCCAGGTGAGGAACACTGCAGTGATGTTTTACAGTAAGCCAGGTGAGGAACACTGCAGTGATGTTTTACAGTAAGCCAGGTGAGGAACACTGCAGTGATGTTTTACAGTAAGCCAGGTAAGGAACACTGCAGTGATGTTTTACAGTAAGCCAGGTAAGGAACACTGCAGTGATGTTTTACAGTAAGCCAGGTAAGGAACACTGCAGTGATGTTTTACAGTAAGCCAGGTGAGGAACACTGCAGTGATGTTTTACAGTAAGCCAGGTGAGGAACACTGCAGTGATGTTTTACAGTAAGCCAGGTGAGGAACACTGCAGTGATGTTTTACAGTAAGCCAGGTGAGGAACACTGCAGTGATGTTTTACAGTAAGCCAGGTAAGGAACACTGCAGTGATGTTTTACAGTAAGCCAGGTAAGGAACACTGCAGTGATGTTTTACAGTAAGCCAGGTAAGGAACACTGCAGTGATGTTTTACAGTAAGCCAGGTAAGGAACACTGCAGTGATGTTTTACAGTAAGTCAGGTGAGGAACACTGCAGTGATGTTTTACAGTAAGCCAGGTAAGGAACACTGCAGTGATGTTTTACAGTAAGCCAGGTAAGGAACACTGCAGTGATGTTTTACAGTAAGCCAGGTAAGGAACACTGCAGTGATGTTTTACAGTAAGCCAGGTGAGGAACACTGCAGTGATGTTTTACAGTAAGCCAGGTGAGGAACACTGCAGTGATGTTTTACAGTAAGCCAGGTAAGGAACACTGCAGTGATGTTTTACAGTAAGCCAGGTAAGGAACACTGCAGTGATGTTTTACAGTAAGCCAGGTAAGGAACCTTAAAGTTGACCTTTAACAGTTTTTTCTTTTTTTGTAGCTAAATATTTTTGCTCTGATTCAAAGAAACCTATGTTGTGATTTTATTGTATTTCATCAATAAATGTCATATTTTGTTCAATGATTCCACTGTGTCTGTAGTTTTCTCTCTACTAGTCCTTTTACAGTGATGTATTTACATGAAGTAGCATAATGAAACATGTATCACATATTTTGTACTACAATATTTAATGAATGTACGAACAACTACACAGTGAAACTATCGGTATCTTGTGTGTGGGTGATCTAAATGAATGGTCCTATGCTATTTCATGATAAATGAGGTATTTGAACCAATGGTTCTGCAAGTGCAAGGTTTCTTTAAAGATATGAATGCACAATGCAATGTTTTGAACATTGGACAACCTGTGTTGCAAGTGATGACCGTTTTGAGTTTTGTGTCTAGAGTTTTGAAAAATGACCACAAGGTTCTCAAATTAGTGCCAAAGTGATTGTTAAAAACTGTATTAAGATAGAGAATAGGGCCTATTCACTCAGATACACCATCTCATCTTCTCACCTACAGTATACTGTGTCTGCGTTCTAAATGGTACTCCATTCCCTATATGCACTTTTAACCAAGTCCCTAGGGGTATGGTCAAAAGTAGTGCACTATGCAGGGAATAGGGTGCCATTTGGGACGTAACCCAAAGTTCCCAGCACTCAGCGCCGACAGACAGACAGGCAGACAGGTTGGGAGTGTAGAGGGTTGGAGAGATCATGGAAAGTGCTGATCACACATGCTGAATGGAATATATTATTTTTATTCAATTAGAAAAAATGTCCTGACTTTAATTTCTTTCCCTTCTTTGAATTAACTGCCTAACATTGTAACAGGACACCTGCAGATGCTAGATCATGTATTTTGTCAAAGGTTGTTAGCTAATTAAGAATTGTCCCAAGCTCTAGTCAGCCAAGTCTGTTGTGACCTCTGGAGTAAGTGCTTATCAGACCTGGTTTCAAATAATATTTGATGACTTTCAAATATTTGTAGCATTTGATTAAACCTGCTTGACCTGCCAGTCGGACAAACTAGTCCATTGGTTTCACTGTACCAGCCAATAATAGGTACATCAAGAGCAGCTAAACTATTTTAAAGAAAATAAATAGGTAGTATCTAATGCTGTGGCCCTATCTCACATCTCTCTCCCTCAGGACTCCCCTGATTGCAGCTGGGGTGATAGGTGGCCTCTTCGTGGTGGTCATCGTGGCTCTGAGCGGAGCCGTGTCCGTCCGCAGGAAGAGCATCAAGAAGAAGAGAGCCCTGCGACGCTTCCTCGAGACAGAGGTATGGGGTGTGAATACACACACACACACACACACCTGGAGACAAAGTTTGGATGTGGATGTGGATGTGATAATCAAGGATAGAGGTATGTACTTCAAGCTTACTGGAGACAGGACAGGGTAAGGACATCTTGAGATGTGGATCATAGACAAACCTTCCATTGGGCTCTCGTCAAAATATAGGGAATAGGGTACCAATTGGGATGTAGCACGAGTTTACAGTACAAAGACTTTGCAGTGATTAGTTTTGAAGTTTCAGTTCACTATCATCCTACATCCTAATCTTAGTGTGATGGTCTTCCCTTCACTCACTGCTTTATGAAGAGCTGTAATAACACAGAGCCAGTAGTGCCAATCTCTCTCTTGGCATGTGATGTGCTCTGTTATAGGTGAGGGCCACCAGAGGCTATGAGATCACAGAGTGGCCTCTCCCTCTTCTCTCCTTCCTCTCTCTGTCATATCCTCTCTCTCTCTCTCTCTCTCTCTCCTCTACGTCCTCTTTCCCTCTCTCTCTCTCTCCTCTACGCCCTCTTTCCCTCTCTCTCCTCCCCCCTCTCTCTTTCTCTCTCTCTCTCTCTCTCTCTCTCTCTCTCTCTCTCTCTCTCTCTCTCTCTCTCTTTCTCTCTTTCCCTCTCTCTCCTCTGTCCTCTTTCCCGCTCTCTCTCTCTCTCTCTCTCTCTCTCCTCTACGCCCTCTTTCCCTCTCTCTCCTCTACGTCCTCTTTCCCTCTCTCTCTCTCTCTCTCTCTCTCTCTCTCTCCTCTACGTCCTCTTTCCCTCTCTCTCTCTCTCTCTCTCTCTCTCCCCATCTCTCTCTCCTCTACGTCCTCTTTCCCTCTCTCCTCTGTCCTCTTTCCCCCCCCCCCCTCTCTCTCTCTCTCTCTCTCTCTCTCTCTCTCTCTCCTCTATGTCCTCTTTCCCTCTCTCTCTCTCCTCTACGTCCTCTCTCTCTCTCTCTCTCTCTCTCTCTCTCTCTCTCTCTCTCTCTCTCTCTCCTCTATGTCCTCTTTCCCTCTCTCTCTCTCTCCTCTGCGTCCTCTCTCTCTCTCTCTCTCTCCCCATTCTCCATCCTCTCTCCGACCTCTCTCCCCCTCCTTTCCAGGCAACACAAATACAATCACACCTTATTAAAATCTCAACCATCTTGTTGCACTGCTTTAATAGAACAACCATTACTGTATTACAACTTTACTTTTATGTAGAGGTAGCTATGTTCTGTATCTGAGTTCTACCGAGTGTCTGCTCCTGACCAGCATTACAATACACTGTCTTAGAGTACAGGCTAACATGAGAGGAACACACATACACACACATGCATGCGCAAACACACACACACACACACACACACACACACACACACACACACACACACACACACACACACACACACACACACACACACACACACACACACACACACACAATCCTACAAGCCTATGCATAACAATGCTCCCTGCTTCCTCCTGACTCTGTAGCAGTACAGCATAACTGTTTTCTGTCACTGTCTCTTTGGATAATTAGACATCTCATCCATCAAATGGAATAGACAGATGTCAGTCTGCATCCCAAATGGCACCCTATTCCCTACATAGTGCACTACTTTTGAACAGGGCTTGTAGGGGAATAGGTTGCCATTTGGGATGGAGCTCAGGCTGTACTCATGTCATCTAGATAACAGAAACCTTTTATTCTCTCATCATGGCTGCATCCCAAATGGCACCCTAATCCCTACAGATGTAGTACACTATACAATAAATAGGCTGCCATTTTGGATGCATCCCCAGGCTACACCCTGGTCAATACTAGTGTACTATGTAGGGAATAGGGGACCATGACGCAGCCCAAACAGGCAGGAGGGTGGGGAGCAGAGCGCAGATCTCTCATCCCCTCAAAACATCCATCTTAATGAATATCCCAGCCTGCCTTGCTCCACTCCCTGCCACGCGACCCCAACCAGGAAGCGTTCTGTCTGCATTTGGAACTCTTAATGAAATATCAAGAGAATTGTCTCCCCCCTCTCCCTTGTCTGATCAGAATGAATGGATAGGATAGAGAGGAGATGGGTAAATCCCTAATGGCACCTTATTACAGGACAGAACCACTGCCAGGTCTGCAAACAGCACCAGTACTGCACATGTGACAGGAGATATATGATATTAGTTATAATGACGACTGTGAAATAACATTAACAGGCAGCCTATCATTCAGTTTCACTTTAATTGAGTTTCAGTATACTAGTCATGTTTTGGGTTCAAATTTTTGTCCCAGTCAGTACTGTAGCTACTAGCTACATACTGTGAGATGCCTGATGCGTACAGTTGAAGTCGATAGTTTACATACACTTAGGTTGGAGTCATTAAAACTCTTTTTCAACCACTCCACAAATGTCTTGTTAACAAACTATAGTTTTGGCAAGTCGGTTAGGACATCTACTTTGTGTGTGACACAAGTCATTTTCCAACAATTGTTTACTGACAGATTATTTCACTTGTAATTCACTGTATCACAATTCCAGTGGGTCAGAAGTTTACATAAACTAAGTTGACTGTGCCTTCATCTCGTAGAGATGAACGTACTTTGGTGCGAAAAGTGCAAATCGATCCCAGAACAACAGCAAAGGACCTTGTGAAGATGCTGGAGGAAACAGGTACAAAAGTATCTATATCCACAGTAAAACTAGTCCTATATCAACATAACCTGAAAGGCCGCTCAGCAAGGAAGAAGCCACTGCTCCAAAACCGCCATAAAATAGCCAGACTACAGTTTGAAACTGCACATGGGGACAAAGATCATACTTTCTGGAGAAATGAACACCATCCCAACTGTGAAGCAAAGACTGGTGCACTTCACAAAATAGATGGCATCATGAGGGAGGGAAACAACGTGGATATATTGAAGCAACATCTCAAGACATCAGTTAAAGTTCAAACTTGGTCGCAAATGGGTCTTCCAAATGGACAATGACCACAAGCATACTTCCAAAGTTGTGGAAAAATGGCTTAAGGACAACAATGTCAAGGTATTGGAGTGACCATCACAAAGCGCTGACCTCAGTCCTATAGAAAACATGTGAGCAGAACTGAAAAAGTGTGAGCGAGCAAGGAGGCCTACAAACCTGACTCAGTTACACAAGGTCTGTCAGGAGGAATGCTCCAAAATTCACCCAACTTATTGTGGGAAGCTTGCGGAAGGCTGCCCGAAATGATGAAAGAAATAAAAGTTTAAATAAATCATTCTCTCTACTATTATTCTGACATTTCACATTCTTAAAATAAAGTGTTGATCCTAACTAACCTAAGACAGGGAATTGTTACTATGATTAAGTGTCAGGAATTGTGAAAAACTGAGTTTAAATGTATTTGGCAAAGGTGTATGTAAACTTCCGACTTCAACTGTATGTGTCCTGTTCTATTGCTAATGTTGAGGGCGGTATAGCGCTAGCTCACTCTGAGCGCTGCCTGCAGAGAGGACAGACAGGCATTCACTCTACCACCATGTAGGGGATGGGAGGAAAGGAGAGAAGAGGAGAAGTGAGTACTCTGTGTTAACAGACAGTAGGTTCAGGTTCCATTAAAGCTCTCAACACCACATAGTGTAGTGAAAAAGCGTGGATGTACTGCACTCTAAAAAATGCTGGATTAAAAGCAACCCATCACTGAGTAAATATTGAACAGAACATACATTGGGTTATTTTGACCCAGCCAGTTCGGTTGTTGGGATGACCCAAATATGGGTTAATTTATCATTTAATTTTGTATTTTTTTACAGTCACCCTGCGTTGACCTAAACGCTGGGTCTTTTTTAATTTACCCATGTCTAATTTACTGTAGTATTGTCTGGGGCACTACATGTGCCTGCTACTTACACAAAATACTCATCATTAAAAAAAAATTGCTTGAATAGCCACCTCCTCTAATTACCTGGCTCCACCTGCACCTTTGTTTAAGAAACTCAATATCTTGTCTATTTTCGACATTAATGCACGCCAGTTATGTATTTTCATCTACAAATACTCATGCCTCCCAGACAGTTGTCATGTCTTTGGCTATGCCGGATTAAGTAATATAACATGCTATTCTATAAAATAATTTCCCCGTAATTAATATCACCTGATTGAGCTAATCATGTAAATGTAATTAACTAGAGAGTCGGCACCACAAAATAATATTTATAGAGCTGTTATCTTCCGAATAAACTCTTAAAGACCTAGTAATATTTTACATCAATAGCAGTCAATATTAATCGTCACCTTAATTCAGTCTCATCTGAAAGTTGCAAATTCTTGGTTATATTCACGAACCCTGGTTAACAAGTTGAATCAGCAATACAAAATTGGGTTTAATTATTTATTTACTAAATACCTAACTAATCACACAGAATTACACATACACATAATTAATCATAACTTGATTACAAATTATGTCATAAATCAAAACGTCCCTAGCGGGCGGGACAGATATGACAGCTGGTTACACAAAAGAAAAGGGCTGGGTTTGAGTGAAAGAGCGGGAAGACTGAGGACCAAAGGAAGAAGCTGTGCTATCGTAAATACAGTAAATGCATTCTAAATTACCACCCATTTGGAAAAGGAAAATGCAATAAATATTTACTCTAAGCTGCGCTTCGGTAGGTTGGTGGTAGATGGAAGGCCGTGTTGCCAAACCGAGTCCTTTGTCCTTTGAAGAATGTCTCTGGTGGTCAATTGGATGCGTTGTAGTAACGTCCTTGTGTGATAGACGGGATACTCTGTCTGTTCCTTCCTAACCCTCGTTTGCAGCTGCTGTTGCTAACTCAATGGCTAGGAGGTATCGCTTCTGTAGTGAATAAGAGTTCAAAGTTCATACCATTCGCAACCAAAGCTCACGCTGATGTTGGCTTTGTTCTGTAGTTATTATCTGAACCATTCTGACATAGGACCGTCGAGCTCACATCCTCGGAACAGGAGGTTATATTGTCGTCAAGGCTTTATATAGGAAGGAAGAGGAGGGCGTGTTTGAAATGTTTTATAGCCCATGTCCCTTAACAGGGGTGGGCCACTGATTGAGCAGAGCCCTAACCTTGTGAAACCGCAAATCTCACATTTCATCCCATCACGAATTATTTCATATTCAAACATTTAAATTTAACAACAATTCCATGTGAATCCGATAACTCTGATGTGTAGACTTTCCACTGTAGTGTTTATGTCATCTTATCATTGATGAGAATGTCTCAGATGACAAAGGAACTGGTCGGATTACCAGAATATAGTTCATTTCCCCCCACCTTCTGATGTTCCCAGAATCTCTATGTTAACCAAGGGGTTTGCAAATGTAACATCACTAGGGTAGAGAGAGGAAAAAGGGGGGAGAGGTATTTATGACTGTCATAAACCTAACCCCAGCCCAACGTCATGACACAGTTTACCTTTCAATGGATTCTTCCAGGTTGATTCTGAAATCCATCTTTATAACACAAGACACTGTGATAACCTTCACCCTCCCCACTGCCGCACCTCACATAGTCAATTCTCTATCAGATACAGAGGTACCATACTCTGCAATTGCCAAACCCTCATCATCCCTCAATAACTTTAAGCGTAGACTGGGGGTCAGTCTGATGAACCAAACTACTCAGTAATCTCCTCCATATAGCCCAACTCACACTCACATCCACACATGCGCACACACATTTAAACAAAACATATACTGTTTTAAAAAAATGTGATTGCCTATCAGTTCATTTGTACCTTTATGATTAGTAGGTTTTGGTATCTGTTTTATCTAACTATTTTATTTTTGTACACATGTGGTATACTGTTTTTTGTGGTGTGGTTTTTATAGAAGCCCACACCTGCACACCGTATTTGTTGTTGTTGTTGTGATAGCTATACAACAGAACATGAATGACATGTATTTTCATGGGTGGCTAAAAATACCTATCTGAAAGTCACAGCCCTACAGTCTTCTGATCTGACCCACTGGGTCATATCTCAATAACCCAGCCCCAATATCCCAGTAGTTTTTAAAGAACACAACAACAACAAAGAACCCAACAAAGTGACCCAATGCCCTGCAACCCAGCAGTTGGGTCAACCAAACAACCCAGCATTTTTTTAGAGTGTACCCTACAGTTACAGTGCCATCAAGTGATGGTGCACTAGGCTCTTTACAAGTTGTTTCAATAATGACAAGATTGTGGCTTTTTCCACTGTACCTTACATTATTGCTCTCTCACACTCTCTCCATTCTCTTCTCCCCACTGTGCTGTCTTGGTTACCTGCACACACACACACACACACACACACACACACACACACACACACACACACACACACACACACACACACACACACACACACACACACACTTATTTCCTATTATTTTATTCAGTATAATCTGCCTCGAAGCAACCTTAGTGCTTTGACGTGAGTGATGTCAGTTAGGGAGTAACAAACAGGGAATGACTCTACTTGTAGAGACTACTAGTAAATAGTAGTGTCCTAGTAGTCTTCCTCAGTTTTCAGCACCACAGATTAGAGGAGGTTGGTGGACAGCTCCCTCCTTGTCCTTGCTACCACACATTCAGCACCTCATATAATGGACAGCTCCCTGATGTCCAGGGCGATGGAGAGGTGACTGGATTTATGTGACCCTCCACTCTCTTTTCCTGCCCCCTCTCTTTCCCCCTTTCCTTCCCTCTCACCTTCCATGCCCCTCCCTCCCTCTCCTCCCTATCCCTCTCCCCTTTCCTCTATCCTTTTTTTCCTCCCGCCCCCTCTCCTTCCCCACTCTGCTTCACTTTCTCTTTCCATACCCTCCTCATTCCCCATTCCCCCTCTCCTTAGCTCTAATGCGATACTGATTTAGAATTCCATTTAAATGAAGAACAGCTATTGTTTTTTAATCAGACAGCAGTGATGAGCCGGGGGGCATGGCCACAGCTGAGAGAAGAGAGCTGATTTACTCGTTCTCTCTTTCCCCTCTCTCTCTCTTTCTCTCTCTCCATTTCCCTCTCTCTCTCCCTCCCTCTCTCTTTCTTCCCTCCCTACCCTGTCTCGTTCTCTCTCTTCGCTCTGTCCCTTACTCTCTTTCTCTCCCCTATTTATCTTTCTTTTTATTTATTTCTCCCTTTATGTCTCACCCCTCCTTCCCGCTATTATCCTCTCTCTTTCACCATCTCTTCCCTCTATCACTCTCTCTCTCTTTCCCCTCCTCTTTCTCTCTCTCCCCGTCCTCTCGCTGCCTCTACTTCATTCTTCTCCACTTGAAAGATAATGAAACAACTACTCTCTCATACAATTTCTGTAAAGTTTAAAGAGTGCCATGCCCATGGGAGATGTGACTGGTTGGTTGCGTAATTGCTTGATGGATGGATTGGTTCATTGACTGGTTGATGGAGTGAGGAACTAACATATTGCAGATTGATTGATCAATGAATTGACTGATGAGTTGATTGATTGTGTCTCCCTACAGCTGGTGGAGCCACTAACACCTAGTGGTACAGCCCCTAACCAGGCCCAGCTCCGCATCCTCAAAGAGACTGAACTCAAGAGGGTCAAGATACTGGGCTCGGGGGCCTTCGGCACCGTCTACAAGGTATCACCTTATCACATACCACAATCACTTGTTTTGGTCATTAGAAATTAGGAGGTGTTTAAAGCAGGAAGTACAGAGAGATGAGGGAGAGAGGACAGAGGGAGAAATGGACAGATAGATGAGGGAGAGAGGACAGAGGGCGAAATGGACAGAGAGGTGAGGGAGAGGGAGAGAGGACAGAGGGCGAAATGGACAGAGAGATGAGGGAGAGAGGACAGAGGGAGAAATGGACAGAGAGCGGAGGGAGAGGGAGAGAGGACAGAGGGAGAAATGGACAGAGAGATGAGGGAGAAGGAGAGAGGACAGAGGGAGAAATGGACAGAGAGCGGAGGGAGAAGGAGAGAGGACAGAGGGAGAAATGGACAGAGAGCGGAGGGAGAGGGAGAGAGGACAGAGGGAGAAATGGACAGAGAGATGAGAGGACAGAGGGAGAAATTGACAGAGAGCTGAGGGAGAGAGGACAGAGGGAGAAATGGACAGAGAGCAGAGGGAGAGGGAGAGAAGACAGAGGGAGAAATGTACAGAGAGATGAGGGAGAGAGAGAGAGAGGACAGAGGGAGAAATGGACAGAGAGATGAGGGAGAGAGAGGACAGAGGGAGAAATGGACAGAGAGCGGAGGGAGAGAGGACAGAGGGAGAAATGGACAGAGAGATGAGGGAGCGAGAGAGAGGACAGAGTGAGAAATGGACAGAGAGATGAGGGAGAGAGAGAGAGAGACCGACAGACAGACAGACAGACAGAGAGATGTTTACTTGCTTTGGCAATGTAAACATATGTTTCCCATGCCAATAAAGCCCCTTAAATTGAACTGAGAGAGAGAGAGAATCCCATAGGCACATAGTAAGGATGGCATGCACATCCAGGTCAGGTATGCTGTTACGCAAGAGAGAGGAGAGCAAGCCCTGTACTATGTCTCACAGTGTAGAGGTCTGAACAATGTCTCACAGTGTAGAGGTCTGAACTATGTCTCACAGTGTAGAGGTCTGAACTATGTCTCACAGTGTAGAGGTCTGAACTATGTCTCACAGTGTAGAGGTCTGAACTATGTCTCACAGTGTAGAAGTCTGAACTATGTCTCACAGTGTAGAGGTCTGAACTATGTCTCACAGTGTAGATTCAGCTGCCGTCTAACTCGGCTCTCCTACCCCTTTTCAAACACATTTTTCCTGTTCCCTCCATCTAACTCACCTCTCCACCTCTCTCCTCTTCTGTCATCTCTTCTAACTCACTCCTCCTTTCTTCACCCTCTTCTACCCCTCTAACTTGCCTATCCTCTCCCTGCTCATCTCTTCTCCGTCAGGGTATCTGGGTCCCGGAGGGCGAGACTGTGAAGATCCCAGTGGCCATCAAGATCCTGAATGAGGCAACGGGACCGAAGGCCAACGTGGAGTTCATGGACGTGAGTGTTTTACTGGCTCCGTAGAGGCCCCATACAGTGCCTTCAGAAAGTATTCAGACCCCTTGACTTTTTCACATTTTGTTAGGTTACAGCTTTATTCAAAAATATATATATATATTTTTTTATGGATGGGGGTGTGCTCCCTCTGCTGTCTTGTTGACGTTGAGGGAGAAGTTATTTTCCTGGCACCACTCCACCAGGGCCCTCAGCTCCTCCCTGTAGACTACTACTGTTGTTTCATCTGCAAACTTGATGATTGAGTTGGAAGTGTGCATGGCCATGCAGTCATGGGTGAACCGGGAGTACTGGAGGGGGCTGAGCACGCACCCTTGTGGGGCCCCTGTGTTCAGGATCAACATAGTGGAGGTGTTGTTTCCCACCTTCACCACCTGGTGATGGCCCATCAGGAATTCCAGGACTCAGTTGCACAGGGTGGGGTTCAGACCAAGGGCCCCAAGCTTAATGATGATCTTGGAGGATACTATTCTTTTGAATGCTGAGCTATAGTCAATGAACAACATTCTTACATAGGTATTCCTCTTGTCCAAATGGGATAGGGCAGTGTGCAGTGTGATGGTGATTGCATCATCTGTGGATCTATTGGGGCGGTAAGCAAATTGAAGAGGGTCTAGGGTGTCAGGTAAGTGTATGGGACATGATCCTTAACTAGCCTCTTAAAGCACTTCATGATAGTCATTTAATTGTTTCCTCCATGTGTAACTCTGTGTTGTCTGTTCACACTGCTATGCTTTATCTTGGCCAGGTCGCAGTTGCAAATGAGAACTTGTTCTCAACTAGCCTACCTGGTTAAATAAAGGTGAAATATTTTTTTATTTATTTTATTTATTTCAGTTACCTTTGCTTTCTTGGGTACAGGAACAATGGTGGACATCTTGAAGCATGTGGGGACAGCAGACTGGGATGGGGAGATATTGAATATGTCCATAAACATCCCAGCCATCTGGTCTGCACATGCTCTGAGGACATGGCTAGGGATGCCGTCTGGGTCGGCAGACTTGCTAGGATTAACACACTTAAATGTCTTACTCACGTCAGCCATGGAGAACGAGAGCCCACAGTCTTCGGGAGCGTTCCGTGTTGGTGGCACTGTGTTATCCTCAAAGCGGGCAAAGAAGGTGTTTAGCTTGTCCGTGAGAAAGATGTGGCTGAGAAAGATGTGGCTGGTTTTGTCTGGAGTACCTGCCATGTACAGTGGGGCAAAAAAGTATTTAGTCAGCCACCAATTGTGCAAGTTCTCCCACTTAAAAAGATGAGAGAGGCCTGTAATTTTCATCATAGGTACACTTCAACTATGCCAGACAAAATGAGATTTTTTTTCTCCAGAAAATCACATTGTAGGATTTTTTATGAATTTATTTGCAAATTATGGTGGAAAATAAGTATTTGGTCACCTACAAACAAGCAAGATTTCTGGCTCTCTGTAACTTCTTCTTTAAGAGGCTCCTCTATCCTCCACTCATTACCTGTATTAATGGCACCTGTTTGAACTTGTTATGAGTATAAAAAACACCTGTCCACAACCTCAAGCAGTCACACTCCAAACTCCACTATGGCCAAGACCAAAGAGCTGTCAAAGGACACCAGAAACAAAATTGTAGACCTGCACCAGGCTGGGAAGACTGAATCTGCAATAGGTAAGCAGCTTAGTTTGAAGAAATCAACTGTTGGAGCAATTATTAGGAAATGGAAGACATACAAGACCACTGATAATCTCCCTCGATCTGGGGCTCCACGCAAGATCTCACCCCGTGGGGTCAAAATGATCACAAGAACGGTGAGCAAAAATGGCAGAACCACACAGGGGGACCTAGTGAATGACCTGCAGAGAGCTGGGACCAAAGTAACAAAGCCTACCATCAGTAACACACTACGCCGCCAGGGACTCAAATCCTGTAGTGCCAGACGTGTCCCCCTGCACTTCCTGAAGAAGCAAAACAATGCTGCAAAGTTGCTAAGGAGCTAGAAGCAGAGCTGCCATTTCTGTCGGCGCCATCTTACTGTTTAACAGTAAACAAATTAAGAACTAAATGTCAGCATGCTTAAAGGGAAGGGCACTCAACATGTATGGCACTTACACAAATGACTGATGATTGGCTGAAAGAAATGTATAATAACAAGCTTGTGGGAACTGTTTTGTTACACTTCAGTGCAGCTTTTTACATTATCGATCATAATCTGCTTCTGGAAAAACGTATTTGTTATGGCGTTACATCCCCTGCTATATGGTGGATCGAGAGTTACCTGTCTAACAGAACACAGAGGGTGTTCTTTAATGGAAGCTCTCCAACATAATCCAGGTAGAGTCAGGCATTCCCCAAGGCAGTTCTCTAGGCCCCTTACTTTTTTTCAATCTTTACTAATGACCTGCCATTGGCTCTGAGTAAAGCCTGTGTGTCTATGCATGCTGATGACTCAACATTATATACGTCAGCTACCACAGCAAGTGAAACCACTGCAACACTTAACAAAGAGCTGGAGTCAGATTTAGAATTGGTGGCAAGTAATAAGCTAGTGATAAATATTTAAAAAACTTAAAGCATTGTATTTGGGACAAACCATTCACTAAACTCTAAACCCTGAACCTCATCTTGTAATGAATAATGTGGAAATTGAGAAATTTGAGGAAACTAAACTGCTTGGTGTAACCCTGTATTGTAAACTGGTCAAAACATATTGATTGGGAGAGGTCTCAAATCAAATGTTATTTGTCACATGCACCAGTTACAACCGGTGTAGACTTTACCATGAAATAGTGGCGAGCCCTTCCCAATGATGCAGAGTTTAAAAATAGTAAAAATAGTAACACGTCTGACCGTAATAATGTGCTGCTCTGCTAAAAGTAGAGGAGAGATTGACTGCATCACTACTTGTCTTTGTGAGAGGTATGGACATGTTGAAAGCACTGAGCTGTCTGTTCAAACATCACCTCAGACACCAATCCATAGCCCACAAGACATGACACTTGGTCTAGAACAGACTATGGGAAACGCACAGTACTACACAGAGACTACATGACGACATGGAACTCTATTCCATATCAAGTTATTCATGCAAGCAGTAAAATCTGATTTAAAAAACAGATAAAAGTACACCTTATTGAACACCGTGGACTGTGAAGAGACACACAAACACACACATACAGGCAAATACGCATACGCACTCAGATGCTGGCATACGCACTCTACACACACGTACATTGTAATATTGTTTCATGGTGGTATTATACATTGTGTGTTGTATATACAGTGCATTTGGAAAGTATTCAGACACTTGACTTTTTTTGTTGGGGGCAAATATATAAAATAAAATAAGCTGAAATATGACATTTACATAAGTATTCAGACCCTTTACTCAGTACTTTGTTGAAGCACCTTTGGCAACGATTACAGCCTTGAGTCTTCTTGGGTATGACGCTACAAGCTTGGCACACTTGTATTTGGGGAATTTCTCCCATTCTTCTCTGCAGATCCTCTCAAGCTCTGTCAGGTAGAATGGGGAGCGTCGCTGCACAGCTATTTTCAGGTCTCTCCAGAGATGTTCATTCGGGTTCAAGTCCGGGCTCTGGCTGGGCCACTCAAGGACATTGAGAGACTTGTCCCGAAGCCACTCCTGCGTTGTCTTGGCTGTGTGCTTAGGGTCGTTGTCCTGTTGGAAGGTGAACCTTCGGCCCAGTCTGAGGTCCTGAGCGCTCTGGTTTTCATCAAGGATCCCTCTGTAAGTTGCTGTTTTTGTTTTTGCTGTGACATGCACTGTCAACTGTGGGACCTTATATGTCCAATCAATTGAATTTACCATAGGTGGACTCCACTCAAGTTGTAGATGGATGATGGTCGGCCGTCATTGTAAATACGAATTGGTTCTTAACTGACTTGCCTAGTTAAATAAAGGTTCAATAAAAAAATGAAAGAAAGTGATCAATGGAAAGGATGTACCTGAGCTCAATTTCAAGGCTCATATCAAAGGGTCCGAATATTTATGTAAATAAAGTATTTCTGTTTTTATTTATAATTCATTTGCACAAAGCTGTTTTTGCTTTGTCATTATGGGGTATGGTGTGTAGATTGATGTGGACATTCTTTGTGTTTAATCCATTTTAGAATAAGTCTGTATAGTAACAAAATGTGGAAAAAGTCAAGCGGTCTGAATACTTATCGAATGCATTGTATATAGTGGTGTAATGATGTTTTATGATGTACTGTTTTATTTAGGAAGAGTAGCTGCTGCTTTGGTAGGAACTACTGGGGATCCTGATAAATACTAAATACAGTAAACATAGGACTATGGCTGACAAATACAATTCCCCGTCTATTCATAAAACATTCATCACTCATTTATTTCAACAGGAACAATGTTAAAAGTAAAATGATGTTATCTACTAGGTTGGTAATGCAACGTTGGAGAAATCCCCCCTCCCCCATTTACACTGGTGTTTTCATCTGTCTGTCGGTCTGACACTGTGTTTGTATTACAGCATGTTTGTATTTACATTTGTATCATCCTACTTTGATGTGTGTGTACACATGTGCGTGCATGTACTTAATGTGGTGAGTGTTTGTGTGTGCAGTAGCGCATGTCTTTGCGGGCAGTCTTGAGTGACGGACCTAGGAGGAGGCAGGCTGGGCCTTCCCCACAGTGTTTCAGCAGCTGAGCACCACGCTAATGAACTCTTCTCCCCTCGCTTCCTCCCTCGTCTGTTTCTCTCCTCTCCTCCCTCTGTACTCTCCTTTTCTCTCCTCCTCTCATCTACTCTCTTCTCCCCTCCTCTCTTCCATTCGTCCCGTGAGGAGCCAATGGTGCTCAGCAGATCTGGTTTCAAATACTATTTGAAATCTTTCAATCTTTTACTTGCTTTACCCTGCCGGGAGTGTACTATTCTATTGGTTAAATTGCAACAGGCCTGCGCAATTAGGCACAGTAATTGAAATAATTTTAAATAGTAGATGAAACCACGTCTTGCCCTGAGTCTCTCTGCTGCCGGGGCTGGTGGGAAAGCCACCTCTCAGGTGGAGGACAGCATTGCGGAGGAGGGGGTAAGGAGGGGGGAGGAAGACCTTCAGATTTAATTGACTAAACAGGAGGGATCAACGTGGAGAGGTAGGGGAAGAGGATTCTACATTCCAAATGGCAACCTATTTGCTATATACAGTAGTTCACTCCTTTAAAAGGTAATGCACTATTAAGGTAATAGAGTGCCATTTGGGAAGCAAACTTACACGGCTGGAGAGGCAGACTTCAGCGGCAAGCTTCAGACCGAGGATGCATTTTTAGGAGCTGCCTCCCTCTGCTCTCCTCCCACCACTCTCCTCTCCCTGCTCTCCCCCCTCTGTTCAATTCCCTCCCTCGCTCTCCTCCCGTTACACTCCTCCCCCTGCTCTCCTCCCTCTGTTCACCTCCCTCCCTCGCTCTCCTCCCGTTACACTCCTCCCCCTGCTCTCCTCACTCCACTCTCCTCCCTCTGCCCGCCTCTGTCCGTTCTTCCCCCTCCCTTTACTCTCCTCCCTTAGTTCTTCTCCCTGAGTTCTCCTTCCGCCGCTCTCCTCCCTCCATCTTCCTCCCTCCGTACCCCTCCCTCTGCTCTCCTCCCGCCCTGACATGGAGGATATTGGAAGAGGCTGCACACAGCTTCTTCATTTAAACAGCAATCAAAACGCAGTGGCACATGTCTTGGACGAGGAGAGACACACGCAAACACACAAAGACACACACAGAGACACACACACAGACGTGGAGATGGCCCCTGGCGAGGTTTGGCCAATGAGCAGCAGCCTTGTTCCCTCCTGCAGCTAGCAGCATAGCAGGAGGATGAATACTCATTAAGTTAACTGTCAACTCTGTGGTATTCTGGAAGTCTGTGTGTGTGTGTGTGTGTGTGTGTGTGTGTGTGTGTGTGTGTGTGTGTGTGTGTGTGTGTGTGAATGCCTGTGTGTGCTGCGGCATGGAGTTATTCCTTTTGAAGACCTAACCACAGCTCTGGGCCCTTCTTTATTACTGCAATATAAAAGCTAGTGGTCTAAACCTCCATTGTTTATGGAAATGGTGTACCTAGGTTTTGTTTTGTTAAATTGCTGTGATCCCATTGTATCTAGATCTGTATAAACACATAGAAACGGGCAATTGAACGTATACACAGACACACTGACACTCACATTCACACTCACATTCATCAATGCTAACACTAATAGGCTGTACTGCTGGTGGCTGTGTGCACATTTGTGAGTGCTAGTATGTACTGTATGTATCTTGAGAATTGGATGATTACATTTTAATATTTTTCTTGATCTTACTTGTGCTGCTCATCAGTTAACCAAATGGAATAATGCATGATTTGAATGAGCTCAAAATACATTTCAGTCATAAGACTTCCTTTACCCCCTGACATATCGAGAGCTTTGGGCTATAAGGTTCTATATTTAAAAATATTATTCTGAGGTCATTGGCTTTAAAGTCCAGGTAGCAGATCATGGACCCTATCAGATACACTATACTGTATATACAAATGTATGTAGACACCCCTTCCAATTAGTGAATCCGTGCTATTTCAGCCAAACCCGTTGTTTTTGACAGGTGTATAGAATCGAGCAGACAGCCATGCAATCTCCATAGACAAATATTGGCAGTAGATTGGCCTTACTGAATACTTTCTAGGTGGCACCGTCATAGGATGCCACCTTTCCAACAAGTCAGTTCGTAAATGTTCTGCACTGCTAGAACTGACACGGTCAACTGTAAGCACTGTTATTGTGAAGTTGGAAGCAACGTCACCACAATAACTGTTTGTTGGAAGCTTCATTAAATGGGTTTCCATGGCCGAGCAGCCGCACACAAGCCTTAGATCACCATGTGCAATGCCAAACGTTGGCTGGAGTGGTGTTAATGCTTGACACCATTGCACTCAGTGGAAAAACTTTCTCTGGAGTGATGAATCATACCTCACCATCTGGCAGTCCGACTGACAAATCTGGGTTTGGCAGAAGCCAAGAGAACATTACCTGCCTGAATGCATAATGCCAACTGTAAAGTTTGGTGGAGGAGGAATAATGGTCTGGGGCTGTTTTTCATGGTTTGGTTTAGGCCCCTTAGTTCCAGTGAAAGGAAATTGTAACGCTACAGCATAAGATTATATTCTTTCTAGACCATTCTGTGCTTCCAGCTCCGTTGAAACAGTTTGGGGATGAGATTTGTGTGGAAGAACTTGACAGGCCTGCACGGAACCCTGACCTCTGCCCCATCGAACACCTTTTGGGATGAATTGGAATGCGGACTGAATGCGGACTGCCTAATTTCCCAACATCAATGCCCGACCTCACTAATGCTCTTGTGGCTGAATAGAAGCAAGTCCCCACAGCAATGTTCCAACATCTAGTGGAAAGCCTTCCCAGAAGAGTGGAGGCTGTTATGTCACCAAAGAGGGGACCAACTCCATATTAATGCCCATGATTTTGGAATGAGTTGTTCGATGATCAGGTGTCCACACACTTTTGGTCATGTAGTATATTTATGTGTTGGTGTTGTAATTTAAGCAATAAGGCCCAGGGAGTGTGATATATGGCCAATATATCATGGCTGAGGGCTGTTCTTATGCACAACCCAACGTGGAGGGCCTGGATACAGCCCTTAGCTGTGGTATATTTCCCATCTTCCACAACCCCCCGAGGTGCCTAATTGTTATTATAAACTGGTTACCAATGAAATTAGATCAGCAAAAATACTTGGCTGTCAAAAATACCATGGCTGTCAGCCAATCAGCATTCAGGGCTCGAACTACCCAGTTTATAATGTGTCATATACATGGGTTCTAACAAGAAAAAGTATACAATTTATACTCCCTGCATGTAAAAACCATGAAGACTGGCGGAAAGCCCCACACGTAAGATGGTCATTTCTATGTAAGTGGCACTTCACTATTTAGTATGGAATACGGCTGCGAGGATTTTTCTCCAATATTCACAACATATTGACACAATTACAATCTTTATAGAATACAAATTACAATGGGAAATACGTATTTGATTAGCAAGCCAGCAGCAGATGAAACAGAAAGTGAATTCTCTCCTCCCAAGCACATACCAGTGACAAACTTAACTACACTGAACAAAATAACACTAATATATCTAGAAACATGAAAAGTATTGGTCTGATGTTTCATGAGCTGAAATAAAATATCACAGAAATGTTCCATATGCACAAAAAGCTTCTTTCTCAGCCCCAAAAAATCTGCACAAATTTCTGTAAGTGAGCATTTCTCCTTTGTCATATCTTTCAAACTGTGCTCCTACACACAAGCTCTTAACCCCATATACGGTTTACGGACACGGTATGTTTTACTTTAGTGTCATTATTTGTTGTTATTGGTCTCAACCTTCAGCTCCATTCAACACCTCCCGTCTATCTCTTAACACCATCCATGTTGGATTTATATTTGACATATATTTTTCAACTGTAATGTGATGTTTCACAAAAGATCTGAACCTTTCTATTCTCATTGTTTCTACAGATTTTTAATTGAAAATAAACATTTTTGCTAAAAGTATTATTATATTATTGATTGATTGACTATGACTTTTCAGATCACCCAGTAGTGCGATCTGCAGGGTTAGCTCCAGGTAAATATTGCAATTCTTCCTCCATTCCTGGACCTGTGACCAAAAACAAGCTACATATGGACAGTACCAAAACAAATGATCTAATGGTTCAGTCTCTTCGCAGCAAAATCTAAAGAGCTGGGAAGGTTGTATCCCCCATATAAATAACAGTCTACTGGATGCAAGAATTTAATATAATCATTTAAATTGAAAAATCCGGTGTCGTTTTGTGTATCAATTCATAAACCATGTGCCATGGAATCGTTATGTCAAAAATGTTGTCCAAACTATTTTGCAGTCTGCAGTTGAAGTCGAAAGTATACATACACCTTAGCCAAGTACATTTACACTCAGTTTCTCACAGTTCCTGACATTTAATCCTAGTAACAATTCCCTGTCTTACGTCAGTTAGGATCACCACTTTATTTCAAGAATGTGAAATGTCAGAATTATAGTTGAGAGAATGATTTATTTCAGCTTTTATTTCTTTCATCACATTTCCACTGGGTCAGAAGTTTACATACACTCAATTAGTATATGGTAGCATTGCCTTTAAATTGGTTAACTTGGGTCAAACGTTTCGGAAGCCTTCCACAAGCTTTCCACAATAAGTTGGGTTAATTTTGGCCCATTCCTCCTGACAGAGCTGGTGTCACTGAGTCAGGTTTGTAGGCCTCCTTGCTCGCAAATGCTTTTTCAGTTCTGCCCATGGTTTCTGTAGGATTGAGGTCAGGGCTTTGTGATGGCTACTCCAGTACCTTGACTTTGTTGTCCTTAAGCCATTTTGCCACAACTTTGGAAGTATGCTTGGGGTCATTATCCATTTGGAAGACCCATTTGCTGATGTCTTGAGATGTTGCTAAATTTTTGTGAAGTGCACCAGATTCTCCTGCAGCAAAGCACCCCCACAACATGATGTTGCCACCCCCATGCTTCATGGTTGGGATGGTGTTCTTTGGCTTGCGAGCTTCCCCCTTTTTCCTCCAAACATAACGAAGTTCATTATGGCCAAACAGTTCTACTTTTGTTTCATCAGACCAGAGGACATTTCTCCAAAAAGTACGATATTTGTCCCCATGTGCAATTTCAAACCATTGTCTGGCTTTTTTATGGTGGTTTTGGAGCAGTGGCTTCTTCCTTGCTGAGTGGCCTTTCAGCTTATGTCGATATAGGACTCGTTTTTACTGTGGATACAGATACTTTTGTAAGTGTTTCCTCCAGCATCTTCACAAGATCCTTTGCTGTTGTTCTGGGATTGATTTGCACTTTTCGCACTAAAGTACGTTCACCTCATACTTCCTGAGCAGTATGACGGCTGCTTTGTCCCATGGTATTTATACTTGCATACTATTGTTTGTACAGATGAACGTGGTTCCTTCGGGCATTTTGAAATTGCTCCCAAGGATGAACCAGACTTGTGGAGGTCTACAACTACAAGAGATGTGTGGAGTGGTTGAAAAACGAGTTAATAACTCCAACCTAAGTGTATGTAAACTAGTTTTAATGAGTCCAACCTAAATGTATGTAAACTAGTTTTAATGACTCCAACCCTTTGTGTATGTAAACTAGTTAATGACTCCAACCTAAGTGTATGTAAACTAGTTAATGACTCCAACCTAAGTGTATGTAAACTAGTTGTAATGACTCCAACCTAAGTGTATGTAAACTAGTTTTAATGACTCCAACCTAAGTGTATGTAAACTAGTTAATGACTCCAACATAAGTGTATGTAAACTAGTTGTAATGACTCCAACCTAAGTGTATGTAAACTAGTTTTAATGACTCCAACCTAAGTGTATGTAAACTAGTTTTAATGACTCCAACCTAAGTGTATGTAAACTAGTTAATGACTCCAACCTAAGTGTATGTAAACTAGTTAATGACTCCAACCTAAGTGTATGTAAACTAGTTTTAATGACTCCAACCTAACTGTATGTAAACTAGTTTTAATGACTCCAACCTAAGTGTGTGTAAACTTCCCACTTCTACTGAATATTGCACGGCTGTAAATGGTTTGGTCCTGAAATGACTTTTTAATTGATCACAATTTTAACCAATCATGTTCCTAAATGCAGGGCCGACAGACAAGTTCCTTACTTTTTCGTCCTTCCACTTTCCTCTTCCAGTTTTGCAGTAATACTGTAAATAGTTCGTTGTATTTCTGGCTAGTCTAATTTACCAATCCCCCATTTTTTTTTGACATGGGCTAATTGAGTGACTGTCAGTGATTCTTGTACACCTTGTATATTCTACTATTTTAACTCTTAACATTAAGTTGAAACCCCAACTGACTTCCTAAAAACTAAATATATATATATGTTTTTTTGTTTTTGGAAATGTATCCGCAGGCCTACAAAAGTCAGCTGCCCATCCCTGATCTATCAGCTGTTAGCTACCAACAGCTGGCAGACGTGTTTACATTTGGTTAGTTTTATCAGTGTTATTTAGATTAAAGACATGAGCTAAATGCACTTGATCTAGCTACCGTTAGCATAGCAAGCTATCTCTTTCACTTACCCAGTTGACTTCCATGCTCACTGAAGTCCATGATAATGCTCGGTCTCTGCTGGTGCTGTTGGCTGTTTGAGTTGCTTTAGAAGCCACATTGATGATAGGACAGCATCCACTTTGAGAAGCAACTTCTTGCTGAAGCACTCCTTCCATTGATGGTTGCATTGGAAGTTGTCATGAAATATACATGCTCCGCAGATTGACAATTAGATGACCAATTCGTCCACCTCATTCTCAACAATGAGTTTTTTATTAATCGTGTGATGCTGACTGCGGGGAGGTTTTGTAGAGGTTTTTTATATTGTATTATTTTTAACTTAAGATAAATTGTCGTATTTTGAGTAGTATATAGGTAGAGAACATTGGACAGAATAAGGCTATCAACATTTTGACAAAATTGGTGAATGTACTGTATGGTCTCTGCGTGGGCCTGAGTTCCTGTGTGTGTTCCCCAGGAGGCTCTGATCATGGCCAGCATGGAACACCCTCACCTGGTCCGTCTCCTGGGGGTCTGCCTGAGCCCCACCATCCAGCTGGTCACCCAGCTCATGCCCCATGGCTGCCTGCTCGATTACGTCCACGAACACAAGGACAACATCGGCTCCCAGCTGCTGCTCAACTGGTGTGTCCAGATCGCCAAGGTAGGACTCACCTGTTATTGTCCAATCTTGTCTGGGAGTTTGAGTGCCATCTTAGACACTTTCTGTTTGTGCTCCTTTTTCGTATGTATCTCATACTCTACATACCCACACTGTAATGGAAAACTGTAATTTATACAGTCATTTTAGATATTATCAACAGTAAAAAAAAATGCAGCATACTGTAGGTCAGGGTTACCCAGCAGGGTTACTCTGCAGCCTGTGGGCCAATGGTTTTATTTGGTCCCCCAAGTTTTCAGAGCAAAAAAAGTATAACTGTTGGACATATGACTGTAAAAACACCTAGGAAATCATCTCCAAGTGATTTTAATTTAAGACATCTGTTCCCAAGTATTCCCATGCATAATAGAGAGACCGTATACAAATGTATGAAAGGTTTGAAATGATTATGTTTTAGTCAAACATTATATCTGTTTGGGCTTCTTGCGGTCAATTTGCAGTCTACAAATTATATGTAATTACATATATATACTATGTTCCGCCGCCCGACCGTGTGCTCAAGATAAAATCGGCCCGCAGCTGAATCTAGTTGATGATCCCTGCTATAAATAATGGTGCATTGTGGGAAAATTGCTGTATTTTAAATGGTACTGTAATTCCTCCCCACATAATACAGTATCCACTAGTGGGTGCAGGGTATTGTTGTTTCTGTCTCATGAACATATTTGGAGGAGTGCCTTGTTAGGGGCTATATTTGTTGCACCCATGAGTGAGAATGCTCTACCAATTTAACCTGGGACCCCCCAGGAGGTAATAAGTCAAATTAATGAAATGCATCCCTCCTATCCTTGGATGGGTGAAGAAGACATCTGTGTCTGTAAATCTTCCAATGATGGGGATGTTTAGTTCCGAAGGCAGTGGACTCAAATTGATTCCTCTGAATTTAAAGACAGGTTTATAAGACAGCAGCTCACATCACCTTGGATCCGGAGGTATTGGACCATACTATTTGCTCAGAATCATTTCAGTGACACATACACACAGAGACCATGTCTCACACCCCTACTGCAACCCCACAGCTCCAAACCAAAATGTTTGTAGATTTAATATCTTAGACAAATATCCCTTTTGCTCATAGATATGGCACTGTTGAGGGATAAAGGTGGGAGTTTTCTACCATTAGCTACCTTTTAAAGCATTAGTTACCGTTTGGAATAAAAAAGTACAACACTTGCTGTAGGCCAACAGAATGTTCCGGTTCACTGTAGCTCAGTTGATAGAGCACAGTGCTTACAGCGCTGGGATAGTTGGTTCAATTCCTGTGACCAGCCTTCTTTTTAAAACACATGCTCTCATGACTGTAAGTCGCTTTGGATAAAAGCCACTACTAAATGACAAATATATATATCCCTATAAAGTGCTTATTTATTACTTTACATTGCACAGGGAAAGCATACATTATGCCTGCTTTCCCAAGCCTTGCCCTGTTCTCTGTATTGTATCTCACTTTCATGTACTCAGAGGAACCCAATTGAGACCAGCGTCTCATTCACAATGGTGCCTTGAGAACAAACAACTCACAAACATTCAAATTCAATAAATCAATACAACAGCAAATTCACTACAAGACACAACAGATACAGACACATCACATATCAACAGTGCACTACAGGGTCATGGTCAAAAGAACCACACAATGTAGGGAATAGGGAGCCACTTGAGACTGAGACCAGGTGTTTCTAAGGCAGTGGCTGTGATGGTTGTAATGGCCTTCTCCTAGGGGTGAGTCAGTGGACCCTCAGGGGCCCGAGGTAATGAGGTCAGAGGCCCCAGGTAATGAGGACATGGGCCTGGGATAGAGACAGCATACCATTCCTCTATACACTCTGTGGCTAGGCCTCACTATGGGAGAAGTCATATGTAACTGAATTTCAAATTTTTAAGAAATCGATGCGCAAACTATATATGGGAATGTCTGTGCCCACCACCACTATACTCAATGCACAACAGTCCTTTCCTCCAGTCACATAATGGGTTCCCCATAACATTGGGGAGGGCGGCGCAACCTAATGGCGTGGTGAGGGAGGTGCCTGAATAGTCTCTGGCGGCAACCCCTGTGCTTGTGGAGGTGGCACTCCAATTGCGGCCGGAAAGGGCTCAGCTGCAAGTTGGGGCTGAGTATCAGGGTATGGCTCTGGATTTGGCACTCTTCTGTCACCCAAAGGAGTGGTGTCCAGAGCATCCAGGCCTGGGAGGAAGGAGGTGGCAGCAAAGGGGGCTGCTGCCTCCTGGCCCAGCAGCTGATCCACATGGCGTCGGTGCACCTGACCGTTAGGTGTCCGAGTCCTGTAAGAAACCGGTCCAATGGCATTTTCCATGAATGCAGGGACTCACTTAGGGCCTCTAGAGTAGCTTGTCAGGTTCAAAATGCATTAAATGTCCGTGGCCCCCTGTCTGCATCATCCTCCTGCCTTAGATGCATTTCACTTGTGAAATCCAGGTGCAGCCAGTCTAAGGCAGTTGTCAATCACCTGTTAATTAACAGCTCGACTGGACTCTTCCCAGTAGTAGCCACGGGTGTAACATGATTAGACAGCAGGAACCTTGACAGTCGGGTCTGCCAGTCACTCACCGAGATCCCAGACAGAGCCTCCTTGGTTGTCTGAACCATGCGTTCAGCTTGGCCATTGGAGGATGGGTGATATGGGGCTGTTGTGACGTCTGATTCCGCTCTGCCCAACAGAACTCTTTAAACTCAGCAGATGTGAAGTCAGATCCATTGTCTGACACCAGAATGTCACACAACCCATGTGTGGCAAACAGGAGACGGAAGGTGCTTAACACAGCAGCAGAGGACATCAAACTAACCATGGCTACTTCCAACCACTTTGAGTGGAAATCCACGACAATGAGAAAGTTATTTCCTTTGAATGGCCCAGCAAGTCTTTACAAAGATGAAACCATTTCTTTGTTGTCTACTCCCATGGGTGCATAGTGACCTTGGGTGGAGCATGTAGTGACTCCTGACAGGTGGCACAGCTGCACACCACTGCCTCAATTTACATGTCCATCCCAGGCCACCACATAGCTCTGTGCCATTGCCTTCATCCTCATTATTCCAGTATGCAAATTATGCGAGGAACCACAACCCGACTGTCCCGAACCCAGTGAAGCACCCGGGACAGAACAGGATCCTTCAAGATCAGTGTGGCTATCCTAGAAGCATGGAGAGGGGCATCAGGCACCACAAACAGCATCACTTCCCAGGGAGATTGTGCCACAGACAAAGGGGTAGCAAGTAGCAGGTGACTCAGGGCATCCACATGAACCAGCTTCTTCCCTGGATGATAGCCGAGCTCATAACTATGGGCTCCCAGTATCAGGCTCCATCTGAACATCGAGGTGAAATAAATTGGTGCATGGGCTTCATATAATGAAGCAAGCCCAGCAAGGGCTTGTGGTCAGTGTAGGCAACAAAATGATGACCTGAAAAGTACTGATGAAACTTCTTGACAGCAAAAATGATCACCAGGGCCTCTTTATTCAACTGTGCATAATCAGTGACATTTAAGGTCCTAAATGTGCAGCACACAGGTGCCTAATGACCATCAGATTCCACATGACTCAATAAAGCAACTAGCCCATATGGAGATGCATCACAGACCATAGTGACCATAGTGGGCTAGCAGCCCATCTGCTTACAACAGCCATTTAGCCTCCAGGGAACTGCCTGGTCCAGTAGTTGATACAAGGGCTCCAACACTGTAGTTTTATCAGGCAGGAAGCAGTTGTAAAAGTTGAGAAGCCCCAGAAACAACTGAAGCTCAGACTTGTTCTTGGAAGAAGGTGCCTCCTTAACTTCTTGACGGACCCATCCCTTTAGCAGCCAAGTAGATTGGTCACAAAAGTCAGAAAAGCAATAGATTAAATCGCTTACCTTTGATGATCTTCAGATGTTTGCACTCACAAGACTCCCAGTTACACAATACATGTTCCTTTTGTTCCATAAAGATTATTTTTATATCCAAAATAACGCGCCTAACAAATGGAGGTATGTTCAGAAATCCACAGGCTCGAGTGGTCATGACATCGCAAACGAAAATTCCAAATAGTATCCGTAATGTCCACAAAAACAAGTCAAATGTTTTTTATAATCAATCCTCAGGTTGTTTTTAAAAAGTATAATCGATAATATATCAACCGGGACTGTCGCGTTTTCAATAGGAGAGGGAGAGACAATGGCTGCCCCACTCTGTTGTGCAAGAAAACCTCTATAAACACCCAGCTATCCACTGACTCGATGTTATCTTTCTCACTCACTTTTCAAAATAAAAGCTTGAAACTATGTCTAAAGATGTTGACACCTTGACTAAGTCATGGGAAAGGAATCTGGTTGATATCCCTTTAAATGGAGGCAAGGCATCCAATGGAACAGAGGGGCTTTCAGGAAAAACAGCACTTCCTGGTTTGATTTTCCTCAGGTTTTCCTGCAATCACAGACAATATTTAGACAGTTTTGGAAACTTTAGAGTGTTTTCTATCCTAATCAGACAATTATATGCATATTCTAGTTTCTGGGCCTAAGAAATAGGCGGTTTGAAATGGGTACGTTTTTTTTAGCCAAAAACGAAAATCCTGCCCCCTACACTCAAGAGGTTAATGGCCTTTACCTTATCCTGGGTTGGTTGTACGACATCCTTGTTAACGTTGTCGTGTCTTTGGCTATGCCAGATTAAGTAATATAACATGCTATTCTATAAAATAATTTCTCCGTAATTAATATTACCTGATTGAGCTAATCATGTAAATGTAATTAACTAGAGAGTCGGGGCACCATGAAATACAATTTTTAGAGCTGTTATCTTCCAAATAAACTCTTAAAGACCTAGTAATATTTTACATCAACAGCAGTCAATATTAATCGTCACCTTAATTCAGTCTCATCTGAAAGTTGTAAATTCTTGGTTATCTGCACGAACCCTGGCTAACAAGTTGAATCAGCAATACAAAATTGGGTTTAATTATTTATTTACTAAATACCTAACTAATCACACAGAATTACACATACACATAATTAAATCATAACTTGATTACAAATTAAGTCATAAAGGAAAACAAAGGGTGAAGCTGTGGTATCGTAAATACAGTATCTTATGCATTCTAAATGACCGCCCATTTGGAAAAGGAAATTGCAATAAACATTTACTCTGAGCTGCGCTTCGGTAGGTTGGTGTTGAAGAATGTCTCTGCTGGTCAATTGGATACGTTGTAGTAACGTCGTTGTGTTGTAGATGAGATACTCTGTCTGTTCCTTCCTAACCTGCGTTTGCAGCTGCTGTTGCTAACTCAAGGGGTAGGAGGTGTCACTTCTGTTGTGAATAAGAGTTCAAAGTTCATACCATTCGCAACCAAAGCTCACGCTGATGTTGGCTTCGTTCTGTAGTTATTATCTGAACCATTCTGTCATTGGACCGTTGTCCTCACATCCTCGGATATATTATATTATATTGTCGTCAAGGCTTTATATAGGAATGGAGAGGAGGGCGTGTTTGAAAAGTTTTATAGCCCATGTCCCTTCACAGGGGTGGGCCGGGCCACTGATTGAGCAGAGCCCTACCTTATGAAAACCCAAATCTCACATTTTAGAAGCTAAAATCACATTTCATCCCATCACGAATAATTTCATATTCAAACATTTAAATTGAACAACAATTCCATGTGAATCCGATAACTCTCATGTGTAGACTTTCCACTGTAGAGTTTGTCATCTTATCATTGATGAGAATGTCTCAGATGACAACCGAACTGACATCATATTCATTAAGTACCACTGCATATGTTCAATTGGTCGGATTACCAGAATATAGTTCATTTCCCTCCACCTTCTGATGTTCCCAGAATGTTTATGTTAACCAAAGGGGTTTGCAAATGTAACATCAGGAGGGTAGAGAGAGGAAAAAGGGGGGAAGAGGTATTTATGACTGTCATAAACCTAACCCCAGGCCAACGTCATGACAACGTTGAACCCCAGGAACTCAACACTGGGTGCACCATAAATGCACTTCTCCCACTGCATTTGTAGCCCTGCTTCCACAAAGTGCCTCAGAACTTCCCTCAGCCAAGAGTTATGCTCTTCCAGGGTCCGGCTTGTAATCAGTATGTCATCCAGATATGCCTGGACCCCTGTGATGCCTGCTAGCAAGGTGTCCATGTAGAACTGAAAAAATCGCCACCGCTCTGGACACTCCAAACTGGTACTTTGTTGATCTAAAAAGCCCCCGGTGTGTGTTGATATTCAGGAGCTCCCTTGCATCATCATCCAAAGCTAGATGCTGGTAGGTTTGTCTTATATCCAGCATTGTAGACACCACACCTCCTGCCAACGTCGCAAACAGCTCAGCCAGCGTTGGCAAGGGGTAAACATCAGGGACCACTGCAGTTTCTCCAGAGCCTCATACCTTCGGCCAGAGAGGGAAAGGTACTGGTCGAGTTTTAAAGAACTTAGGGTCGATTGGCTATGGACACAGGGTGCCCCCTGTAAAGCCCAAACCCCTGGAAAGCTTTTTCATGCTCCTTGATAATCAAATCTGGGGAGTTTTGCAGGGGTCTCTGCTGGGGTCACCTCGATAGCTCACATCCACCAAAATTCTACCCCGCATCTTTAACTGGGCCTGTGACCATTGCCTTAATACCCATTGTCTTGCACGAGTTCTGGCTGAGCCATTGTTGCTCCTAGACGTTTCCACTTTTCCACAGCACTTACAGTTGATTGGGTTAGCTCTAGCAGGGAAGACATTTTACGACTTGTTGGAAAGGTGGCATCCTGTGACGGTGTCAAGTTCAAAGTCACTGAGCCCTTCTTCAGTAAGACCATTCTACTGCCAATGTTTGTCTATGCAGATTGCATGGCTGTGTGCTTGATTTTATTCACCTGTCAGCAATAGCCGAATCCACTAATTTGAAGGGGTGTCCACATACTTTTGTATATATAATGTATATGTCCCCTTCGTTTACAGTGGTGACAGGTTGCCGTACTAAACCTACAGCTGTATGGAATTATGGGCCCCCCCACATCCAGCTGATCTACAAAATTACAGTGCACCGAAATCCGGCTCAGTTATTCTGATCTGCCTTTTGTTTACAGTTATTAAAATGAAATATATGCATAATGTCTGACAGAGATACCATATATCATAAACTCTTTGCAGTAGGGAGGGCTGGATTGAGAAGAGAATGTAATGTAGACAACACGCTCATCAGCACAATGGGTTTCTGTTTGGTGTTATCAATGTCATTATCCACTAAACACATTCCAGCCTTTCAATGTACTCCTCCCAGTAGCTATCCTTTTCATCAACAAACTCAATCTTCCCAATCAAAGCCATGATAGCGTTGGAAAAGGAAAATACACTTTGACGTTTACTCATTAAACCTCTTCAAAACATTCCAGTCCGAATCCGCTTCGATGCCAGTATTATGTCCGTGACATGGTGAAAGTACAATCCAATAACAAGGACACAGAAAGATATGTTTAGACTATTTAATCCATGGTGCAGGCAATGAACATGAACGCCATGTAGGCAGATGACTGTGAACTTCCACACCTATGGGGCATGCACGCTATATATGGGAGTGTCTGTGCCCGTTCCTTAATGTGCCCTCCACCGCTATACTCAATACACAAGGTAAATGTGCTCCCTCACTGCAGGGCAATTCGTGACTCTCCAGGCTCCCTGGCTCCTGGGAAGTTAATCTGTGTCTGGGAGGCGAGGTGAGACGCCTCTCTATCTTGCGCTTTCTATCCCTCTTTCTCTCTCTCTCTCTTTGTCTCTCTCTGCGTCAGACAGCCCTTCACACAATGGATTATTAATGGAATAATAAGCCGTGGGATACATTCTAATGAGCAGATTAATCAGGGGATATGCCACCACCATGCACTGTTTTTTATTTATTTTCTTTTTCGTCCACATCTCTCTTTCTTTCTTGAGGTATATCCCTGGCTTTCTGTCTACCTCACAGTGTGTCCTGTCCTTTTAACTCCACAGCTTTTTATTCCTTTTTTCTCTCTCTTTATTTCAATCTCCACTTCTCACACTTTCTCTTTCTCACTGTGTCCTCCTTCTTACTCCATCTCTCCTGAGCTGTATCTCCTCCTGTGTCTCATTTCTCTCATCAGCATCAGAGTCATTCTGCATGGGGACATGTTGGTTAGCTGAGCTCACTCGGCCAGGCCTGACAGTTAGAACCATGGAGTTAAAACAAATAGAACTAGAATCACTGTATTTCTACTTTTAGAACAGAACAGAAAGAATTGAACAGAAGGCAGAGATCTTAGAAAATAGACAGAGGTTCCTATTGCTACCAGAACCTATGCAGTCCTCTGTTGTTGTATTTATCTCTATCACATCACTCTCTCACATATCCAGTACATGTCCTAGTGGAGCTAAAGACAGCTGAGGATTACTGTCGTACAGATGAACCTTCAATATGATGGCTATTACCGCAGCTGTCATCATTTTGTTCACACTATCTAGCTCTGACAATTATATGGTTTAGTTGGCAGGTTGCAGACATTGACTAGTTATCTTCTCCAGTCCCCTCTTCTCCCGTTGTATGGAAGCTCTCCTAGTATTCTGTAAGACTCAATGCATCTTGAGGTCATTTCTCTGTGCAAACATCTCTCCCGAAGCTGAACAAATATCTCTCCCCCTCCCTCTCTGCCTTCTTTCTTTCTCTCTCTCTCTCTCTCTCTCTCTCTCTCTCTCTCTCTCCCTCCTTTCTTTCTCCCTCCTTCTCTCTCGCACTCTCTATACACTATTCTCTCTCTTTCTCTCCCGGGGTGAACAAACATCTCCCTCGCCGCCTCATTATTTAGACCCCAGGGTGCGTCTGTCCATCACTCCATCCCTCTATCCCTTCACTCACTTGTTTCCCCCTTCTCTTTTTCTTTGTCCATCTCTTTGGGTGTATCCCTGGCTCTATTTCGAGGGGGAGCAGGCATAGTTTAGTTTATATAGTGGAGCTCTGCTAGTGGAGTCAATTGGTGTGAGAATATGCTTCATCCCGATGTGACGCTGTATGTTACAGAAGTTTCTCTCTGTCCTCGAGACAGCAGGCAGTAGCAAACACTAAGTGCAAACAGACAGCAGGAAGTAGAGAGGGTCATCGAGATTTACACACACACACATGCCAGTGCACACACACACAAACACACGCATGCACGCATACACACACACATGCATACATTCACGGAGTGCGGAGTGCAGAATTAAAGGCAAGAAGAGATGGATGGGTGGAGGAGAGACAGTAGGGCAATGGATGACTGGAGGCAGGTCACAATGGAGGAGGGCAGAATGACAGACAAATGACAGGCTGACAGCCTCAGACCACACGCAGACACACATCTCTGACACACACTCAAACACAGACACGCATGCACACACACACACACACACACACACACACACACACACACACACACACACACACACACACACACACACACACACACACACACACACACACACACACACACACACACACACACACACACACACACATACACACACACACACACTTCCTTCTCCCCTCTCTCTGTCTCTCTCTTACACACACACTCGCATACCTAAATCCTCAGAGGAGAGAAAAGGATCTTGTCACATAATTACATCACAGCGACAGTCTAATATCCAACAAATGAGGTGAGATGGCTGCTATGCCAAGCGCGTAAATTCCTTTCAGCTTCAGATGGCACCATCAATTGGTTTCTCACAAACCCAATTAAATAGTTTACTTGAACATTGAGTTTACACAACCTTGGAGACCTAAATATTATACCTACAGGTTTCTCTTTCTCCTTTCTCTGGTACAGCCAACTACAGTGCCGTAAAAAAGCATTTGCCCCTTTTCAGATTTTTGAATATTTTTTTTATACTGAACGTAATCAGATCTTCAACCAAAACCTAACATTAGATAAAGGAACCTCAGTTTACAAATAACAACAACTAAAAATGTACACTTATTTTATCTATTTAATTAACAAAGTTGTGCAACACCCAATTCCCCTGTGTGAAAAAGTAATTGCCCGCTTACACTCAATAACAGGTTGTGGCACCTTTAGCTGACTCAAGTTTGCCAAAAAGCACATGGAAGCACCTGGATGATCATCAAGACTCTTGGAAGAATGTTCTATGGACAGATGAGTCAAAAGTCTAACTTTCTGGATGACATGGGTCCCATTATGCCTGGCGAAAACCACACACAGCGACGTGGGAGATCAACAACTGCAGGAAGCGTTTGTTTGAAGTCATTGCAGCTAAAGGTGCCACAACCAGTTACTGGGTGTAAGGAGGCAATTACTTTTTCACACAGGGTCATTGGGTGTTGCATAACTTTGTTTATGAAATAAGTATGTCATTGTTGTGTTATTTGTTCACTCAGGTACCCTTTATCTAATTTTAGGTTTTGGTTGAAGATCTGATAACATTCATTATAAAACATTTGCTAAAGTAGATACAATTAGAAAGGGAACAAAAACGTTTTGTATATTGTCAAAACAATATAATATGCTTTACCGTCAAAATAACTGTATCGATTTTCTTCCTCCATCATTACCATTGGGGACAGTCTCACAATCTATCAGGCAGGGAGCATAAATGGCCATTTAGGAGCCATTGGGAGTGAATTTTAATTTAACCTTTATTTAACTAGGCCAGTCAGTTAAGAACAAATTCTTATTTTACAATGACGGCCTACCCTGGCCAAACACTCCCCTAACCTGGACAACGCTGGGCCAATTCTGCGCCGCCCTATGGGACTCCCGGTGATACAGCCCGGGATCAAACCTGGGTCTGTAGTGATGCATCTAGCATTGAGATGCAGTGTCTTAGACCGCTGCGCCACACGGGAGCCCAAAGTGAAGGAGGAAAACACGGAGGTTGAGTCACAAATGGCACCCTATTTACCGATGGGCCCTGGTCAGAAATAGTGCACTTATTAAGGAATAAGTAGCCCAACAATTTTTTTCAATTAACTGTCTGTCAGAATGAGCTGCCTGCCACACACAGTAGCAGTAATTGCCTTGACCCTGACCTGACTGACCTGGAAGGACGTGTGTGTGTGTGTGTGTGGGGGTGCGTATGCGTGTGTGTGCGTGACCTGTCACTCATCCTCCGTGCCTCTAAGCAGAGTGACAGCTAACCGAAACTCTGACCTCTCACCCCTCTAGAGGAGGATCTCAGGACTATAAGGACCTGAGAGGGAAACCATTGTTAACTGTTGAAAGCTTGCACTATTTTGGCCTGGTGCCTGTGGGTGTTTGTGTCCTGATTTGTTTTGTTCATAGTAACACTGTTGTTGTGCAAAATTCAGAGGAAATGTTGTAGAATATACTCTTACTCTTAGCATTGTTCAGTGAGCCAGAGAAGTTGACTGATACTTTCAGGTACCCTCATAGTATTTCATAGCTTGAAGCTTGTATTGTGAGGCCCTTTAAGAAGTATAGTATCTCTCTAAAGAACAGTATTCCTGTTGGGTGTTTACAAGCACAAGGGCTGGAAGGAATGGTAGTTTCTGTCTTTTTCTCTCTGGATCGTTTCTTTCCTATTTCTCACAGTGTTTTCTCTGCTGCCTGGGTTCACCTCAAGTTGTCTTCTTTTTTTCTCTTGCTTGTGCTGTTCTTGTTTATCTCTCTGTCTCTTTTTACTGCCGTATCAGTCTCTCTCTCCTTCTTGTCCTCTCCCTCTCTCTTTTCCTCCATCTGCTTTCCCGAGTAGTAAGCAGCCCGCCACCCAAACAAACACACGCACTCACGCACACACACGCACTCACACACGCACACACACACACACACACACACACACACACACACACACACACACACACACACACACACACACACACACACACACACACACACACACACACACACACACACACACACACACAATGTGGAATAGACTATTCTGTCTGCACCAGCCCCCTGAATTAAATTGGAATGTTAAACTGTTTGCGTCTGTGCATGTGTGCGTGCTTATCTGGATGAGTAGTTGAACATATTTGTGTGTGTACTGCTTAGACAAAGCTCAACTAACATTCACTGATGCAAATTCTAAAGCATGCTCTGCCTCTCCCCACTTGTATGAAGGATTGGGAGGGAGGGAGGGGGTAAGAGGATCAGGTTGTTCAGTGAAGCCTGGGTCATTATCAGAACCATGACCATGAACTACAGTGACACTGACCAGCAGGCTCTTAACACTAGAATCCCCAAAAAGCTATGTCCTGCTCCTTCCCTAACTTTTCCTAAATCTTTGTATTTTACGTAACAATTTTGAAATCAGAAACAGAACAGTATTTATAGCCTTTTTGCTTGTTTTTTTCCACACCTATTCCTAACTTAACCCACCAAGACAATGTGCTGTAGGACGTTGGTACCCAGCCAGGTGCTAATGTATCTCTCTCTCCTCACTGAATGAATGACAAATGGATGAATGAGTGATAATTGTGTACCTTACTTCACAATGTAATTTAAATTAGGCCTAACTGAATGATAAGGAGGGTGAAGAGGTTGATTTCATTTAGAAAGACAATAGTGTAATGATGAGGTTATGTTATGCCTATTTATCAGCAGCAAATCATTTGACTGTACGACTTGCAAGTTAATACAATTTGCTTTTACGTTTTAGTTTGTAAAAATAAGCTGTTATGGGTCTGTTTTATTTACTGTAACTCTACTAATGAGGTGTATTATAATGGAAAATAAAACCTGCTACATGTTGCAATAGGCCTTCAGAATAATGTAAAACATATCCTTGACTCTGTCCAAGTTGATGACTGGAGGGAGGCAAACGATGTCAACTCTCTGAATGAATGACAAATGGATGGAATGGGCGATAATTGTGCGAGTTACTACACAATCAAATTTAAGTTAGGCCTAACTGAACGAATTAGGGTAGAGAGCTCGACTTCATTTAGAACAACATTTTAACAAGTTGCATTCGGCCTTTAGAATAATGCAAAATATATCCTCGCAAGTTCATGAGCAGGAAACAAACAATGCCAGTCAGCATTGGAAATGATGCAGACAATTACATTGATGGAATCTACAATCTATCTGCACTATTAAAGCTGATCTACCCCCTGAAAAAAACAACAACAATGCCAGTCAGCCTGCTCAGCCGGCCCAGCGGAACTACACCTAAACTACACCGAAAGTAATCACTCAGAATAAGACTTAGTCTATAGACAAGATTACATTGACAATCATCCGGTGAGTGACGATATAAGGCCTTTCAGTTGTCAAATTGTACACAAAGAGATGGGCACATCTTGTAATTGACAAATGCATGGAAAGGAGCATCACTTTATCAAATCCTTACATGCAGGTAAACCATTTAGATTTCTAAATAATATCAGGAAGAGCATACTCTACTACCAAATGTCAGCATTGCTCTGGCTACTAAGCAAAAACTAGTAACATAATAAAATTACAATTAAAATATGCTATTCTGTCGTCAATGAGTGAATGGGTGATAGAAACCAGATAGAACATCAATGACCAGAATGAAGAGGGTGAAGAGGGTGATCGCATTTGATTGGCCTGAATGAGGAGGGTGAAGAGGATGATTGAATTTAGAACAATAGTGTATTGATGAAGAATTGTGGGTGTTGTGGGCGTTCTAATTATTTTATTATGAAATACTTGATCATTTCCTCTCGGAGAGTCAAATCAGACACTGAGTACAAATACAACCAAATGAATGGACGCACTGACAGCATTGCAAATGCTGCAGAATTTAGATGAGTTGGAGTCGGATGGAGGACCGGACACTGAGTTTGAAATCTTCATCTGATTTTGATGTTGATTTGAGCCTCTGCCTCCGATGTCAGAACAGAGCCAACTGAGATGGTGATCCCACCTGCCACGGTGAGACAGGGGTCTGGGGGGAGGGATGGCACGGTTTGGGTAGAAAAGGGTGACGAGTTTATGGGACATGCAGACGTTGCAGCACATCAGAGATTGCACTGTCGCTCATGTGCACAGAAAAGGACACCGTACGTAAAGCATTTATTGCACTCTTGTATGTTTGTCAGGCAGAAAGAGCATGGAGGTGGATTCATTTTAGTCTGAAGTGTATGAGGTGGACTTCAACCGCTTCAGAGAGATTATGCAACACCTTCGGCAGGTGCACACGAAACAAGGCCCATAAAGAGAAGACCAGATTGATTCATGCATAAAAGCACGGGCATAAAGGCACACTACGGTGTCCGATACAATCAAGAAATGACTGTTTTATATCTTGTCATGAATATATGTTCATGAATATTCATTTATGCAATTCATCCTTTACAATTGTTCATGCACTGGTGCTTTTGTTTAGGAATACGGCGCATCATTTCACCTGTCCACGTGGCTGGTTATATTATTATTATTATCGTTATTGTTTCTACTTTGTCTAAAGAAGCTGTAACTGGACTTTATGAATTACTATATCTCTATTACTAATCAAATCTACAAAAGTTGATCAAATGAATGAACGGAAATAGGCTATAGGCCTATATTTTGTAGAATTACACAAAACATATCCTTGACTCTAACTAAACTAATAACTATTGTTGTAAATTTTTGTTTTTATATATTTCCACAAATATTTTTTCATGCAATGAATCCTTTACAGTAGTTAATGCACTATTTATCAAGCGTTGGTGCTTTTGTTTGATATGCATCTATCAGGGATGTCAAGGCAACGTTCTCAACGTTCTCTAGCGGGTACTTATAGGCTGAAAGGCCAGGCGGTTCTAGTGTTAAACCACACTCTCAATACATTTAACAGCCTAAACCATAAACCAAGTGGCATGGAATCCCCTGTCACACAGTTAATGTGTTGGGAAATATAAACCATGGCATGGTGTGATTGCGAGGAAAAGCAATCCAAATGTTACGCTGTGAATGGAGTGTGTAAGCGGTCATGAGTTTAACACAGTCAAGGCTCTCTCCGTATCGGACAGCGGTGCAATTAACCGTGAACAGTAATGGGCCGATTGTTATCTGTTTCATTGGGTCAAGTTGGCCATATTTACACCACTCAGCCATCTGGTATGGGCCCACGCCCGGGACTGGAGGTACTAGGCATGGACGTGCATGTCAAGTATAGACGCTCACTGTCTGGTACATTGTTTTGTTCCTATTATCTCTCACTTTCATTCTCTTTTTCTCTCTCTCTCTCTCTCTCTCTCTCTCTCTCTCTCTCTCTCTCTCTCTCTCTCTCTGTCTCTCTCTCTCTCTCTGTCTCTCTGTCTCTCTCTCTCTCTGTCTCTCTCTCTCTCTCTCTCTCTGTCTCTCTCTCTCTGTCTCTCTCTCTCTCTCTCTGTCTCTCTCTCTCTCTGTCTCTCTCTCTCTCTCTCTCTCTCTCTCTCTCTCTCTCTCTCTCCTCTCTCTCTATCTCACAGCTTGTGTGCCTATGGTTATGTCTGATTGAGACTGTAGCAGTAACTGAATTGGCTGTGTCTGTCCACTGATTGGCTTAAAGCCTTAGGGATAAACAGTAGGTTGTCAGCCATGGTTCCTTTGTGAGGAAATACATCTGTATCTCATAAATGAGATAAGAAAACAAGTTATTTATTTTAAGTGGAGAGACACGATCCTAACCATCGCACTGTTCTGCAGTGGAGAGACACCGATCTTAACCCTCTCACTGTTCTGCAGTGGAGAGACACGATCCTAACCCTCTCACTGTTCTGCAGTGGAGAGACACAATCCTAACCCTCTCACTGTTCTGCAGTGGAGAGACACAATCCTAACCCTCTCACTGTTCTGCAGTGGAGAGACACGATCCTAAACCTCTCACTGTTCTGCAGTGGAGAGACAGGATCCTAACCCTCTCACTGTTCTGCAGTGGAGAGACACAATCCTAACCCTCTCACTGTTCTGCAGTGGAGAGACACGATCCTAACCCTCTCACTGAACCACTGCCTCCATGTTCA
>NC_034199.2:33076950-33123991 GCF_002021735.2 Oncorhynchus kisutch | reverse complement strand
AGAGAGGAGAAGGAGAGAAGAGAACAAGAAAAAGATAGAAAGAAGAGAGAGAGAACATTCTTCAGTACAGACCATAATGAATTTGATTGCTGCTGTTGTGTATGTAGAAATCACATGGATTATCTCTGTACATTTTCTCTCTCTGTAAATGTGTTCCATGGGAAACTGATTGCTGAGCGCTCTCTCACTTGGTTTCTCTCTCTTTCTCCCTCCCTCCCCATCCCCTTTCTCTCATTCATTCTCCCAGATCAATCATAGATCAAATATAATGGCTCTCATTACACCATATCCAATGATGTTATTATGACAGCACTGAGCACTTACGATTATCATTATGATTATGATCATTATTATGATTTCTACATTACAGCTAATTATTCTGTATCCTAAAGAGGCTTTTAATGGACTCCCGTGTGTTGGGTAAGTCTTTCATCTTAGCACCAGTATTATATTACTCTATTCCCTATTAGTATACTACTTTTGACCAGAGTCCATAGGGTTTGCTCTATGTAGGGAATATGGTGCCATTTGGGACACACACTTGTTTCCCTACCCTCCAGGCGTTTTAATCGCCCCGGCTTTCTTAGTGCTGACAAGGCATGGCTAGCATCTCACAGAGAGGAGCTCAAGGCCTGACAAATTGAGCAGTACATTGTTGAACGGGTGGGGCCAATTAGCAGCCAGGAGACATGTTAAGGGGAGGGGCTGGGATAAAAAGTTAACGTGATTGACAGCTCACGCTGGAGAGTGAGAGAGAGAGAGAGAGTAAGAGAGAGACTGGGTTGTGGAAACACATTTCCTTCCTGTCTGCCCCCCCCTCAGACTAACCAGGTGCATTTGATGTGCTGCCTCAACCAAAGGTCCGATAGAAGCAGTGAAGGTGCAGCATCAAACTGTAGGCTGCTAGGTACTGGTGCTACTATACAGGTCTGAAGCTATTCAGGCTCAACATAATGCTGACTAAAGCCACTGGGTAAGTGCTGTTGATTGGCCTCTGGGCCAGTCAGTTCGTCTGTTACGGTTGTCTGGTAAACAATGCCTAAGAGAAATGAGCCGTTTCAGAACTGAAGTGTCCTGCATCACCAAGAGAGATGGCTCTGTCAGGCTGGATCAGGCTTGGCCCTTTGCAGACTCTGTGGTAGTTTTATGCCTTTATGGCCTCTGCCTTCTGTGTCTTCAGCCCTTTATTCTTCAGGTTGCTGTTGTCATCACTGTAAAAATATTGTCTAAGTTCACTTTTAAAAAGTATTTGTATCAGCTTTTTTAGTATTCCCAACATTTTTATGTATAATATACTTAACTTTTCGTGTTTCACAAGCACAAATAATATAAGTCCGTCATAAAAAAAAAAATCTAAGATCCAACTTTATTGATCCAGAACTGTCCAGAACTGTTGTATATGAGATCTACTTAATCTTTCTGATTAGTTACATTCATTGATTGTGTCTGTACGGTTTTCCTCCTCTTCTGAGGCGGAGTAGGAAGGATCGGACCAATATCCAGCGTGGTACGTGTCCATGTTAATATTTATTTAAACTGAACACAAAACAAAATAACAAGAGAATGAACAAAACGAAACAGTTTCTGTCTGGTGCAGAAAGAGAGACAGAAAACAACTACCCACAAATCATAGTGGGAAAAAAAGGCTGCCTAAGTATGGTTCTCAATCAGAGACAACGATAAACAGCTGCCTCTGATTGGGAACCATACCAGGCCAAACACAAAAATACAAAAACATAGAACAACACATAGAATGCCCACCCAACTCACGCCCTGACCAAACTAAAATAGAGACATAAAAAAGGAACTCTGGTCAGGACGTGACAGTGTCTTTGTTATGGCTTTATGTATTTAATCGCTTGACATTTTTATCCCCTTTAGCGGGAATTGTTGAGCACAGTACTCATTCCACTAGCACTAACTGGAGGTAAAGCTGCACGCTTTGTAACTTGATGTACTTGCCTCTCAAGAGTGTCGAGCACAATCTTACTAATGGCGAGAATGGGTGCTCTCATCATTGAATGTAAATTTGCCAGGAGGTTTTGATATCCATTTACCATTACACCTCATAGCATAACACATTGTTTGATACCAATATAGAAATATGCATTTCGTTCTTCAAAAATTCATACAACATTGTGTAAAAGAGGCACATGTCAAGTTGTTGGAATAACTATTTTTGTTTAATTAAATTAAAGTTAAACACAATGTCCCTTGGAGTTGTTTTTAGACACACAAAGTTGTTTAGATTATGCATTTATCTTATGTTGATTTTTATTTCATTTTTGGTTGGTTCAACAAGTGAAGTAGAATAAAGTGCTAATTACAGTTGAAGTCAGAAGTATACATACACCTTAGCCAAATACATTTTAACTCAGTTTTTCACAATTCCTGACATTTAATCCTAGTAAAAATGTCCTGTTTTAGGTCAGTTAGGATCACCACTTTATTTTTAGAATGTGAAATGTCAGAAACAATAGTAGAGAGTGATTTATTTCAGCTTATATTTCTTTCATCACATTCCCAGTGGGTCAGAAGTTTACATACACTCAATTAGGATTTGAGTAGCATTGCCTTTTAAAATGGTTTAACCCTTGGGTCAAACCTTTTGGGTAGCCTTCCACAAGCCCATTCCTCCTGACAGAGCTGGTGTAAACTGAGTCAGGTGTTTAGTCCTCCATGCTTTTTCAGTCCTGGCCCACACATTTTCTATAGGTTTGAGGTCAGGGCTTTGTGATGGCCACTCCAATACCTTGACTTTGTTGTCCTTGAGCCATTTTGCCACAACATTATGAAGGATGCTTAGGTCATTACCCATTTGGAAAGACCTATTTGCAACCTAGCTTTAACTTCCTGACTGATGTTTTTGAGATGTTGCTTCAATATATCCACATTGTTTTCCTCCCTCATGACGCCATCTATTTTGTGAAGTGCACCAGTCCTTCCTGCAGCAAAGCACCCCACAACATGATGCTGCCACCCCCGTGCTTCACGGTGGGATGGTGTTCTCCGGCTTGCAAGCCTCCCCCTTTTTCCTCCAAACATAACGATGGTCATTATGGCCAAACAGTTCTATTTTTGTTTTCATCAGACCAGAGGACATTTCTCCAAAAGTTTGATTGTTGTCCCCATGTGCAGTTGCAAACCGTTAGTCTGGCTTTTTTATGGCAGTTTGGGAGCAGTGGCTTCTTCCTTGCTGAGCGGCCTTTCAGGTTATGTCGATATATGACTCATTTTTACTGTTGGTATAGATAATTTTATACCTGTTTCCTCATCATCTTCACTAGGTCCTTTGCTGTTGTTCTGGGATTGATGGAACTTTCGCACCAAAGTACGTACATCTCTAGGAGACAGAACGTGTCTCCTTCCTGAGCGGTATATGGCGGTTGCGTGGTCCCATGGGTGTTTATACTTAGGTACTATTGTTGTACGTATGTCATCTTCTGACCACTGCAATTGTGATACAGTGAATTATAAGTGAAATAATCTGTCTGTAAACAATTGTTGGAAAAATTACTTCTGTCATGCACAAAGTACATGTCCTAACCGACATGCCAAAACTATAGTTTGTTAACAAGAAATTTGCGGAGTGGTTGAAAAACTAGTTTTAATGACTCCAACCTAAGTGTATGTAAACGTCCGACTTCACCTGTGTGTTCAAGTAAAAATGACAACTACATGTTTTGACGTCAAATAATGATATTTTCAAGTATCGTTTACTAACCCACCCACATTTTTTTTACAAATCAAATCAAATCAAATCAAATTTATTTATATAGCCCTTCGTACATCAGCTGATATCTCAAAGTGCTGTACAGAAACCCAGCCTAAAACCCCAAACAGCAAGCAATGCAGGTGGAGAAGCACGGTGGCTAGGAAAAACTCCCTAGAAAGGCCAATACCTAGGAAGAAACCTAGAGAGGAACCAGGCTATGTGGGGTGGCCAGTCCTCTTCTGGCTGTGCCGGGTGGAGATTATAACAGAACATGGTCAAGATGTTCAATGTTCATAAATGACCAGCATGGTCGAATAATAATAAGGCAGAACAGTTGAAACTAGAGCAGCAGCACAGTCAGGTGGAAGTTGAAACTGGAGCAGCAGCATGGCCAGGTAGACTGGGGACAGCAAGGAGTCATCATGTCAGGTAGTCCTGGGGCATGGTCCTAGGGCTCAGGTCAGTTGAAACTGGAACAGCAGCATGGCCAGGTGGACTGGGGACAGCAAGGAGTCATCATGTCAGGTAGTCCTGGGGCATGGTCCTAGGGCTCAGGTCCTCCGAGAGAGAGAAAGAAAGAGAGAAGGAGAGAATTAGAGAACGCACACTTAGATTCACACAGGACACCGAATAGGACAGGAGAAGTACTCCAGATATAACAAACTGACCCCAGCCCCCCGACACATAAACTACTGCAGCATAAATACTGGAGGCTGAGACAGGAGGGGTCAGGAGACACTGTGGCCCCATCCGAGGACACCCCCGGACAGGGCCAAACAGGAAGGATATAACCCCACCCACTTTGCCAAAGCACAGCCCCCACACCACTAGAGGGATATCTTCAACCACCAACTACCATCCTGAGACAAGGCTGAGTATAGCCCACAAAGATCTCCGCCACGGCACAACCCAAGGGGGGGGGGGGGCGCCAACCCAGACAGGATGACCACAACAGTGAATCAACCCACTCAGGTGACGCACCCCCTCCAGGGACGGCATGAGAGAGCCCCAGCAAGCCAGTGACTCAGCCCCCTGTAATAGGGTTAGAGGCAGAGAATCCCAGTGGAAAGAGGGGAACCGGCCAGGCAGAGACAGCAAGGGCGGTTCGTTGCTCCAGAGCCTTTCCGTTCACCTTCCCACTCCTGGGCCAGACTACACTCAATCATATGACCCACTGAAGAGATGAGTCTTCAGTAAAGACTTAAAGGTTGAGACCGAGTTTGCGTCTCTGACATGGGTAGGCAGACCGTTCCATAAAAATGGAGCTCTATAGGAGAAAGCCCTGCCTCCAGCTGTTTGCTTAGAAATTCTAGGGACAATTAGGAGGCCTGCGTCTTGTGACCGTAGCGTACGTATAGGTATGTACGGCAGGACCAAATCAGAGAGATAGGTAGGAGCAAGCCCATGTAATGCTTTGTAGGTTAGCAGTAAAACCTTGAAATCAGCCCTTGCTTTGACAGGAAGCCAGTGTAGAGAGGCTAGCACTGAGTAATATGATCAAATTTTTTGGTTCTAGTCAGGATTCTAGCAGCCGTATTTAGCACTAACTGAAGTTTATTTAGTGCTTTATCCGGGTAGCCGGAAAATAGAGCATTGCAGTAGTCTAACCTAGAAGTGACAAAAGCATGGATTAATTTTTCTGCATCATTTTTGGACAGAAAGTTTCTGATTTTTGCAATGTTACGTAGATGGAAAAAAGCTGTCCTCGAAATGGTCTTGATATGTTTCTTCAAAGAGAGATCAGGGTCCAGAGTAACGCCGAGGTCCTTCACAGTTTTATTTGAGACGACTGTACAACCATTAAGATTAATTGTCAGATTCAACAGAAGATCTCTTTGTTTCTTGGGACCTAGAACAAGCATCTCTGTTTTGTCCGGAGTTAATAGTAGAAACGTTTGCAGTCCATCCACTTCCTATGTCTGACAACACATGCTTCTAGCGAGGGCAATAATTTTGGGGCTTCACCATGTTTCATTGAAATGTACAGCTGTGTGTCATCCGCATAGCAGTGCAGTTTCACGGCTGATGGCAAAGAAAGAAAGAAGAGAGAAACATATTTTTGTATTCTGCTACAGTTATGTGGGACAGCTTACCAAGCTACCTGAAAACTGTCATCAGAAAATAGTTTTAAGATGTCACAAAAAAAAACAATTTAAAATGAACATGGCGCTTTGATGTATTCTCTCACAAGGTGACTCATAAACGTCACTTCTGTGCTGTAGTGTTATACAATGTTGTAAATTGCCCACCTGTCATCTTGCTTCAAAATGAGGACCACAATGGAAATAAGCCTCCAGGCTTTATTGTGTTTTGATCTTGATCTTGTTTTACATCTGTACCGTTGTCTCTGGCTGGAGCAGCCTACTACTTTACCCAATCAATTCAATCTGCTGCTGACCTAAACATCATAGTGATTGAATAGTGAAATTAGTTTTCTCCTTGATAGGTCAGTAGGATTGTTTTGTTTTCTCTCCCTTTTCTATTCATGCATTGTAATACTCTGTTACCTTACGTGGCGTTGCCTTAGTGGATGTACTGCTCTCTGTGTCGTGTGGGGCTGGGTTTGATTGTGTGTCTGCTTGTGTTTGTGTGAATGGGAAGTTACTAAAATGGATGTCTGAGCATTACAAAACATTCTGTTGTTAATTATTAACCTGTTACCTACTTCAAATATAAATATTGAATTCAGACGCACCTTTAAAGTGTGTACACAAGCCACCAGTTACTGTCAGTCCTGTAGCTGTAAGTAGCTATATACTCCATGACTTCCTGCGAAACAAACAAAAGTACCTAACAGGTGGAGTAATTGGTAGCCCCCATCCGCCCTATCCCTCCATACCCTCTTCCCCTATAGCACCTGCAGTGTTGTAATGAATACACCCCCCACACACACACCTCTCTCTCAGACACCACACCACATTGTTGGCTCATGATGTCACCGGGATGTAGCGGTTAGAGGTGAGTTACACACATACATCATAACTCTCATGATGCCAAACACATTACCAGGCCCGTCTGGTGCCCTCTTTCTGCCCACCATGCCGCCGTGCCAGGCCTGAGAGGGGCAATGGCCATCCATCCAGGACAAGGTCATATGTTGGCGTATGTTGTGTCACTTTCCTGCTACCTCCCTTCAGAACCTTGGACCTGCCTCGTTCGTGGTGGCCATGTGTGTGTGGTTGTCTGTGTGTCTGTGGGGGGTGGGGGGGGGGGGGGGGGGGGGGGGTGACAGACTGAGAGGTCCAGCTCAGACCTTCTGCTTGCCCATGACCTCACATAGAGAGAGGAGAGAGGAGAGAGAGAGAGAAGAGAGAGAGATAGACTGCCGCCTGTCTGGCAGATGGTTTGGCATACAGGGATAGAGGAAAGATGGCTGTAACAGTTTGGGCCTCCTGTGCGACATCCGCCTGTTCTTGTGAGTGTGAACAATACAGCTCTTCAGTCCAAACCTTTCTGCTGCTGTGCTTTGACCTCTCCAAGAGATCCTCTCAAGTCAGGTCAGGATCAGGATCAGGAAGATGTGTGTTGTCTACCTTTGAATTTATTTCATTTAACCAGGTTGGCCAGTTGAGAACAAGTTCTCATTACAACTGCGACCTGGCCAAGATAAAGCAAAGCAGTGCGACAAAAAACAACACAGAATTACACATGGGATAGACAATCCTACAGTCAATAACACAATAGAAGAATCTGTATGCAGTGTGTGCAAACGAATTAAGGAGGTAAAGCAATAACTAGGCCAATAGTGGCAAAGTAATTACAATTTAGCAATTTACACTGGAGTGAAATATGTGCAGATGAGGATGTGCAGGTAGAAATACTGGTGTACAAAAGAGCAGAAAGACAAATATGGGAATGAGGTAGGTAATTGGATAGGCTATTTTCAGCTGTGTACAGCTGCAGCGATCGGCAAGCTGCTCTGACAGCTGATGCTTAAAGTTAGTGAGGGAGATATGTCTCCAACTTCAGTGATTTCTGCAATTAGTTCCAGTCATTGGCAGCAGATAACTGGAAGGAAAGGCGGACAAATTAGGTGTTGGCTTTTGGGATGACCAGTGAAATATACCTTCTGGAGCGCGTGCTACGGGTCGGTGTGCTATGGTGACCAGTGAGCTGAGATAAGGCGGAGCTTTACCTAGCAACGGTGACCTTATAGATGACCTGGAGACAGTGGGTTTGGCGACGAATATGTAGTGATGACAAGCCAAGAGCATATAGGTCACAGTGGTGGGTAGTATATGGGGCTTAGGTGACAAACAGATGGCACTGTGATAGACTGCATCCAAATTGCCGAGTAGAGTGTTGGAGGATATTTTGTAAATGACATCGCCGAAGTCAAGGATCGGTAGGATAGTCAGTTTTACGTATGTTTGGCAGCATGAGTGAAGGAGGCTTTGTGTAAAATAGGAAGCCGATTCAGATTTTAACTTTGGATTGGAGATCCTTAATGTGAGTCTGGAAGGAGCCAGACACCTAGATATTATAGTTGTCCACATATTCTAAGTCAGAACCGCCCAGATTAGTGATGATAGTCAGGCGGGCGGGTGCGGGCGGCAGCGATCGGTTGAAGAGCATGCATTTAGTTTACTAGCATTTAAGAGCAGGTGAGGCCACGGGAGGAGAGTTGTATGGCGTTGAAGCTCGTTTGGAGGTTTGTTAACACAGTGTCCAAATAAGGGCCAGATGTATACAGAATGGTGTCGTCTGCGTAGAGGTGGATCAAAGAATCACCCGCAGCAAGAGCGACATCATTGATGTATACAGAGAAAAGAGTCGGCCTGAGAATTGAACCCTGTGGCACCCCCATAGAGACTGCCAGAGGGGGCAGGACAACAGGCCCTCTGATTTGAACTCTGTCTGAGAGAAGTAGTTAGTGAACCAGGCGAGGCAGTCATTAGAGAAACAAAGGCTGTTGAGTCAGCCGATAAGAATACGGTGATTGACAGAGTCAAAAGCTTGGCCAGGTCGATGAAGACGGCTGCACAGTACTGTCTTTTATCGATGGCGGTTATGATAACGTTTAGGACCTTGAGCGTGGCTGAGGTGCACCCGTGACCAGCTCGAAAACCAGATTGCATAGCGGAGAAGGTACGGTGGGATTCGAAATGGTCGGTGATCTGTTTGTTCATTTGCTTTCGAAGACTTTAGAAAGGCAGGGCAGGATGAATATAGGTCTGTAACAGCTTGGGTCTAGAGTGTCTCCCCCTTGAAGAGCGGAATGACCGCAGCCGCTTTCCAATCTTTCGGAATCTCAGACGATACGAAAGAGAGGATGAACAGACTAGTAATAGGGGTCGCAAAAATTTCTGTGGATAATTTTAGGAAGAGAGGGTCCAGATTGTCTAGCCCAGCTGATTTGTAGTGGTCCAGATTTGGAAGCCCTTTCAGAACAGCAGCTGTCTGGATTTGGATGAAAGAGAAGCAGGGGGGTGGCTTGGGCCAGTTGTTGCAGGGGGTNGTGTGTATGTAGAAATCACATGGATATCTCTGTACATTTCTCTCTCTGTAAATGTGTTCCATGGGGAACTGATTGCTGAGCGCTCTCTCACTTGGTTTCTCTCTCTTTCTCCCTCCCTCCCCCATCCCCTTTCTCTCATTCATTCTCCCAGATCAATCATAGATCCAAATAAATGGCTCTCATTACACCATATCCAAATGATTTATTATGACAAGCATGAGCACTACGATTATCATTATGATTATGATCATATTATGATTTTACATACAGCTAATTATTCTGTATCCTAAAGAGGCTTTTTTAATGGACTCCCGTGTGGTGGGTAAGTCTTTCATCTAGCACCAGTATTATATTACCTATTCCCTATATAGTATACTACTTTTGACCAGAGTCCATAGGGTTGCTCTATGTAGGAATATGGTGCCATTTGGGACACACACTTTGTTTCCCTACCCTCCAGGCGTTTTAATCGCCCCGGCTTTCTTAGTGCTGACAAGGCATGGCTAGCATCTCACAGAGAGGAGCTCCAAGGCCTGACAAATTGAGCAGTACATTGTTGAACGGGTGGGCCAATTAGCAGCCAGGAGACATGTTAAGGGAGGGGCTGGGATAAAAAGTTAACGTGATTGACAGCTCACGCTGGAGAGTGAGAGAGAGAGAGAGTAAGAGAGAGACTGGGTTGTGGAAACACATTTCCTTCCTGTCTGCCCCCCCTCAGACTAACCAGGTGCATTTGATGTGCTGCCTCAACCAAAGGTCCGATAGAAGCAGTGAAGGTGCAGCATCAAACTGTAGGCTGCTAGTACTGGTGCTACTATACAGGTCTGAAGCTATTCAGGCTCAACATAATGCTGACTAAAGCCACTGGGTAAGTGCTGTTGATTGGCCTCTGGGCCAGTCAGTTCGTCTGTTACGGTGTCTGGTAAACAATGCCTAAGAGAAATGAGCCGTTCAGAACTGAAGTGTCCTGCATCACCAAGAGAGATGGCTCTGTCAGGCTGGATCAGGCTTGGCCCTTTGCAGACTCTGTGGTAGTTTTATGCCTTTATGCCTCTGCCTTCTGTGTCTTCAGCCCTTTATTCTTCAGGTTGCTGTTGTCATCACTGTAAAAAATATTGTCTAAGTTCCACTTTTAAAAAAGTATTTGTATCAGCTTTTTTAGTATTCCCAACATTTTTATGTATAATATACTTAACTTTTCGTGTTTCACAAGCACAAATAATATAAGTCCGTCATAAAAAAAAAATCTAAGATCCAACTTTATTTGATCCAGAACTGTCCAGAACTGTTGTATATGAGATCTACTTAATCTTTCTGATTAGTTACATTCATTGATTGTGTCTGTAACGGTTTTCCTCCTCTTCTGAGGAGGAGTAGGAAGGATCGGACCAATATCCAGCGTGGTACGTGTCCATGTTAATATTTATTTAAACTGAACACAAAACAAAATAACAAGAGAATGAACAAAAACGAAACAGTTCTGTCTGGTGCAGAAAGAGAGACAGAAAACAACTACCCACAAATCATAGTGGGAAAAAAGGCTGCCTAAGTATGGTTCTCAATCAGAGACAACGATAAACAGCTGCCTCTGATTGGGAACCATACCAGGCCAAACACAAAAATACAAAAACATAGAACAACACATAGAATGCCCACCCCAACTCACGCCCCTGACCAAACTAAAATAGAGACATAAAAAAGGAACTCTGGTCAGGACGTGACAGTGTCTTTGTTATGGCTTTATGTATTTAATCGCTTGACATTTTTATCCCCTTTAGCGGGAATTGTTGAGCACAGTACTCATTCCACTAGCACTAACTGGAGGTAAAGCTGCACGCTTTGTAACTTGATGTACTTGCCTCTCAAGAGTGTCGAGCACAATCTTACTAATGGCGAGAATGGGTGCTCTCATCATTGAATGTAAATTTGCCAGGAGGTTTTGATATCCATTTACCATTACACCTCATAGCATAACACATTGTTTGATACCAATATAGAAATATGCATTTCGTTCTTCAAAAATTCATACAACATTGTGTAAAAGAGGCACATGTCAAGTTGTTGGAATAACTATTTTTGTTTAATTAAATTAAAGTTAAACACAATGTCCCTTGGAGTTGTTTTTAGACACACAAAGTTGTTTAGATTATGCATTTATCTTATGTTGATTTTTATTTCATTTTTTGGTTGGTTCAACAAGTGAAGTAGAATAAAGTGCTAATTACAGTTGAAGTCAGAAGTATACATACACCTTAGCCAAATACATTTTAACTCAGTTTTTCACAATTCCTGACATTTAATCCTAGTAAAAATGTCCTGTTTTAGGTCAGTTAGGATCACCACTTTATTTTTAGAATGTGAAATGTCAGAACAATAGTAGAGAGTGATTTATTTCAGCTTATATTCTTTCATCACATTCCCAGTGGGTCAGAAGTTTACATACACTCAATTAGGATTTGGTAGCATTGCCTTTAAAATGGTTTAACCCTTGGGTCAAACATTTTGGGTAGCCTTCCACAAGCCCATTCCTCCTGACAGAGCTGGTGTAACTGAGTCAGGTGTTTAGTCCTCCATGCTTTTTCAGTCCTGCCCACACATTTTCTATAGGTTTGAGGTCAGGGCTTTGTGATGGCCACTCCAATACCTTGACTTTGTTGTCCTTGAGCCATTTTGCCACAACATTATGAAGGATGCTTAGGGTCATTACCCATTTGGAAGACCTATTTGCAACCTAGCTTTAACTTCCTGACTGATGTTTTGAGATGTTGCTTCAATATATCCACATTGTTTTCCTCCCTCATGACGCCATCTATTTTGTGAAGTGCACCAGTCCTTCCTGCAGCAAAGCACCCCACAACATGATGCTGCCACCCCCGTGCTTCACGGTTGGGATGGTGTTCTCCGGCTTGCAAGCCTCCCCCTTTTTCCTCCAAACATAACGATGGTCATTATGGCCAAACAGTTCTATTTTTGTTTCATCAGACCAGAGGACATTTCTCCAAAAAGTTTGATTGTTGTCCCCATGTGCAGTTGCAAACCGTAGTCTGGCTTTTTTATGGCAGTTTGGGAGCAGTGGCTTCTTCCTTGCTGAGCGGCCTTTCAGGTTATGTCGATATATGACTCATTTTTACTGTTGGTATAGATAATTTTATACCTGTTTCCTCCATCATCTTCACTAGGTCCTTTGCTGTTGTTCTGGGATTGATTGGAACTTTCGCACCAAAGTACGTACATCTCTAGGAGACAGAACGTGTCTCCTTCCTGAGCGGTATGGCGGTTGCGTGGTCCCATGGTGTTTATACTTAGGTACTATTGTTTGTACGTATGTCATCTTCTGACCCACTGCAATTGTGATACAGTGAATTATAAGTGAAATAATCTGTCTGTAAACAATTGTTGGAAAAATTACTTCTGTCATGCACAAAGTACATGTCCTAACCGACATGCCAAAACTATAGTTTGTTAACAAGAAATTTGCGGAGTGGTTGAAAAACTAGTTTTAATGACTCCAACCTAAGTGTATGTAAACGTCCGACTTCACCTGTGTGTTCAAGTAAAAATGACAACTACATGTTTTGACGTCAAATAATGATATTTTCAAGTATCGTTTACTAACCACCCACATTTTTTTTACAAATCAAATCAAATCAAATCAAATTTATTTATATAGCCCTTCGTACATCAGCTGATATCTCAAAGTGCTGTACAGAAACCCAGCCTAAAACCCCAAACAGCAAGCAATGCAGGTGGAGAAGCACGGTGGCTAGGAAAAACTCCCTAGAAAGGCCAATACCTAGGAAGAAACCTAGAGAGGAACCAGGCTATGTGGGGTGGCCAGTCCTCTTCTGGCTGTGCCGGGTGGAGATTATAACAGAACATGGTCAAGATGTTCAATGTTCATAAATGACCAGCATGGTCGAATAATAATAAGGCAGAACAGTTGAAACTAGAGCAGCAGCACAGTCAGGTGGAAGTTGAAACTGGAGCAGCAGCATGGCCAGGTAGACTGGGGACAGCAAGGAGTCATCATGTCAGGTAGTCCTGGGGCATGGTCCTAGGGCTCAGGTCAGTTGAAACTGGAACAGCAGCATGGCCAGGTGGACTGGGGACAGCAAGGAGTCATCATGTCAGGTAGTCCTGGGGCATGGTCCTAGGGCTCAGGTCCTCCGAGAGAGAGAAAGAAAGAGAGAAGGAGAGAATTAGAGAACGCACACTTAGATTCACACAGGACACCGAATAGGACAGGAGAAGTACTCCAGATATAACAAACTGACCCCAGCCCCCCGACACATAAACTACTGCAGCATAAATACTGGAGGCTGAGACAGGAGGGGTCAGGAGACACTGTGGCCCCATCCGAGGACACCCCCGGACAGGGCCAAACAGGAAGGATATAACCCCACCCACTTTGCCAAAGCACAGCCCCCACACCACTAGAGGGATATCTTCAACCACCAACCTACCATCCTGAGACAAGGCTGAGTATAGCCCACAAAGATCTCCGCCACGGCACAACCCAAGGGGGGGGGGGGGGGCGCCAACCCAGACAGGATGACCACAACAGTGAATCAACCCACTCAGGTGACGCACCCCCTCCAGGGACGGCATGAGAGAGCCCCAGCAAGCCAGTGACTCAGCCCCTGTAATAGGGTTAGAGGCAGAGAATCCCAGTGGAAAGAGGGGAACCGGCCAGGCAGAGACAGCAAGGGCGGTTCGTTGCTCCAGAGCCTTTCCGTTCACCTTCCCACTCCTGGGCCAGACTACACTCAATCATATGACCCACTGAAGAGATGAGTCTTCAGTAAAGACTTAAAGGTTGAGACCGAGTTTGCGTCTCTGACATGGGTAGGCAGACCGTTCCATAAAAATGGAGCTCTATAGGAGAAAGCCCTGCCTCCAGCTGTTTGCTTAGAAATTCTAGGGACAATTAGGAGGCCTGCGTCTTGTGACCGTAGCGTACGTATAGGTATGTACGGCAGGACCAAATCAGAGAGATAGGTAGGAGCAAGCCCATGTAATGCTTTGTAGGTTAGCAGTAAAACCTTGAAATCAGCCCTTGCTTTGACAGGAAGCCAGTGTAGAGAGGCTAGCACTGGAGTAATATGATCAAATTTTTTGGTTCTAGTCAGGATTCTAGCAGCCGTATTTAGCACTAACTGAAGTTTATTTAGTGCTTTATCCGGGTAGCCGGAAAATAGAGCATTGCAGTAGTCTAACCTAGAAGTGACAAAAGCATGGATTAATTTTTCTGCATCATTTTTGGACAGAAAGTTTCTGATTTTTGCAATGTTACGTAGATGGAAAAAAGCTGTCCTCGAAATGGTCTTGATATGTTCTTCAAAAGAGAGATCAGGGTCCAGAGTAACGCCGAGGTCCTTCACAGTTTTATTTGAGACGACTGTACAACCATTAAGATTAATTGTCAGATTCAACAGAAGATCTCTTTGTTTCTTGGGACCTAGAACAAGCATCTCTGTTTTGTCCGAGTTTAATAGTAGAAAGTTTGCAGCCATCCACTTCCTTATGTCTGAAACACATGCTTCTAGCGAGGGCAATTTTGGGGCTTCACCATGTTTCATTGAAATGTACAGCTGTGTGTCATCCGCATAGCAGTGCAGTCTTCACGGCTGATGGCAAAGAAAGAAAGAGAGAGAAACATATTTTTGTATTCTGCTACAGTTATGTGGGACAGCTTACCAAGCTACCTGAAAACTGTCATCAGAAAATAGTTTTAAGATGTCACAAAAAAAAAACAATTTAAAATGAACATGGCGCTTTGATGTATTCTCTCACAAGGTGACTCATAAACGTCACTTCTGTGCTGTAGTGTTATACAATGTTGTAAATTGCCCACCTGTCATCTTGCTTCAAAATGAGGACCACAATGGAAATAAGCCTCCAGGCTTTATTGTGTTTTGATCTTGATCTTGTTTTACATCTGTACCGTTGTCTCTGGCTGGAGCAGCCTACTACTTTACCCAATCAATTCAATCTGCTGCTGACCTAAACATCATAGTGATTGAATAGTGAAATTAGTTTTCTCCTTGATAGGTCAGTAGGATTGTTTTGTTTTCTCTCCCTTTTCTATTCATGCATTGTAATACTCTGTTACCTTACGTGGCGTTGCCTTAGTGGATGTACTGCTCTCTGTGTCGTGTGGGGCTGGGTTTGATTGTGTGTCTGCTTGTGTTTGTGTGAATGGGAAGTTACTAAAATGGATGTCTGAGCATTACAAAACATTCTGTTGTTAATTATTAACCTGTTACCTACTTCAAATATAAATATTGAATTCAGACGCACCTTTAAAGTGTGTACACAAGCCACCAGTTACTGTCAGTCCTGTAGCTGTAAGTAGCTATATACTCCATGACTTCCTGCGAAACAAACAAAAGTACCTAACAGGTGGAGTAATTGGTAGCCCCCATCCGCCCTATCCCTCCATACCCTCTTCCCCTATAGCCCCTGCAGTGTTGTTAATGAACTACACCCCCCACACACACACCTCTCTCTCAGACACACACACACATTGTTGGCTCATGATGTCACCGGGATGTAGCGGTTAGAGGTGAGTTACACACATACATCATAACTCTCATGATGCCAAACACATTACCAGGCCCGTCTGGTGCCCTCTTTCTGCCCACCATGCCGCCGTGCCAGGCCTGAGAGGGGCAATGGCCATCCATCCAGGACAAGGTCATATGTTGGCGTATGTTGTGTCACTTTCCTGCTACTCCCTCAGAACCTTGGACCTGGCCTCGTCGTGTGGCCATGTGTGTGTGGTTGTCTGTGTGTCTGTGGGGGGTGGGGGGGGGGGGGGGGGGGGGGGGGGGGTGACAGACTGAGAGGTCCAGCTCAGACCTTCTGCTTGCCCATGACCTCACACTAGAGAGAGAGAGAGAGAGAGAGAGAGAGAGAGAGAGAGATAGACTGCCGCCTGTCTGGCAGATGGTTTGGCATACAGGGATAGAGGAAAGATGGCTGTAACAGTTTGGGCCTCCTGTGCGACATCCGCCTGTCTTGTGAGTGTGAACAATACAGCTCTTCAGTCCAAACCTTTCTGCTGCTGTGCTTTGACCTCTCCAAGAGATCCTCTCAAGGTCAGGTCAGGATCAGGATCAGGAAGATGTGTGTTGTCTACCTTTGAATTTATTTCATTTAACCAGGTTGGCCAGTTGAGAACAAGTTCTCATTACAACTGCGACCTGGCCAAGATAAAGCAAAGCAGTGCGACAAAAACAACACAGAATTACACATGGGATAGACAATCCTACAGTCAATAACACAATAGAAGAATCTGTATGCAGTGTGTGCAAACGAATTAAGGAGGTAAAGCAATAACTAGGCCAATAGTGGCAAAGTAATTACAATTTAGCAATTTACACTGGAGTGAAATATGTGCAGATGAGGATGTGCAGGTAGAAATACTGGTGTACAAAAGAGCAGAAAGACAAATATGGGAATGAGGTAGGTAATTGGATAGGCTATTTTCAGCTGTGTACAGCTGCAGCGATCGGCAAGCTGCTCTGACAGCTGATGCTTAAAGTTAGTGAGGGAGATATGTCTCCAACTTCAGTGATTTCTGCAATTAGTTCCAGTCATTGGCAGCAGATAACTGGAAGGAAAGGCGGACAAATTAGGTGTTGGCTTTTGGGATGACCAGTGAAATATACCTTCTGGAGCGCGTGCTACGGGTCGGTGTTGCTATGGTGACCAGTGAGCTGAGATAAGGCGGAGCTTTACCTAGCAACGGTGACCTTATAGATGACCTGGAGACAGTGGGTTTGGCGACGAATATGTAGTGATGACAAGCCAAGAGCATATAGGTCACAGTGGTGGGTAGTATATGGGGCTTAGGTGACAAAACAGATGGCACTGTGATAGACTGCATCCAAATTGCCGAGTAGAGTGTTGGAGGATATTTTGTAAATGACATCGCCGAAGTCAAGGATCGGTAGGATAGTCAGTTTTACGTATGTTTGGCAGCATGAGTGAAGGAGGCTTTGTGTAAAATAGGAAGCCGATTCCAGATTTAACTTTGGATTGGAGATCCTTAATGTGAGTCTGGAAGGAGCCAGACACCTAGATATTTATAGTTGTCCACATATTCTAAGTCAGAACCGCCCAGATTAGTGATGATAGTCAGGCGGGCGGGTGCGGGCAGCGATCGGTTGAAGAGCATGCATTTAGTTTACTAGCATTTAAGAGCAGGTGGAGGCCACGGGAGGAGAGTTGTATGGCGTTGAAGCTCGTTTGGAGGTTTGTTAACACAGTGTCCAAATAAGGGCCAGATGTATACAGAATGGTGTCGTCTGCGTAGAGGTGGATCAAAGAATCACCCGCAGCAAGAGCGACATCATTGATGTATACAGAGAAAAGAGTCGGCCTGAGAATTGAACCCTGTGGCACCCCCATAGAGACTGCCAGAGGGCAGGACAACAGGCCCTCTGATTTGAACTCTGTCTGAGAAGTAGTTAGTGAACCAGGCGAGGCAGTCATTAGAGAAACAAAGGCTGTTGAGTCAGCCGATAAGAATACGGTGATTGACAGAGTCAAAAGCCTTGGCCAGGTCGATGAAGACGGCTGCACAGTACTGTCTTTTATCGATGGCGGTTATGATAACGTTTAGGACCTTGAGCGTGGCTGAGGTGCACCCGTGACCAGCTCGAAAACCAGATTGCATAGCGGAGAAGGTACGGTGGGATTCGAAATGGTCGGTGATCTGTTTGTTCATTTGGCTTTCGAAGACTTTAGAAAGGCAGGGCAGGATGAATATAGGTCTGTAACAGCTTGGGTCTAGAGTGTCTCCCCCTTTGAAGAGCGGAATGACCGCAGCCGCTTTCCAATCTTTCGGAATCTCAGACGATACGAAAGAGAGGATGAACAGACTAGTAATAGGGGTCGCAACAATTTCTGTGGATAATTTTAGGAAGAGAGGGTCCAGATTGTCTAGCCCAGCTGATTTGTAGTGGTCCAGATTTGGAAGCCCTTTCAGAACAGCAGCTGTCTGGATTTGGATGAAAGAGAAGCAGGGGGGTGGCTTGGGCCAGTTGTTGCAGGGGGTGCAGAGCAGTTGGCCTTGGTTTAGGTTGCAAGGTGGAAAGCATGGCCAGCTGTAGAGAAATACTTATTGAAATTCTCAATAATCGTGGATTTATCACGACAGTGATGACAGTGTTTCCTAGTCTCAGTGCAGTGGGCAGCTGGGAGGAGGTGAACTTATTCTCCATGGACTTTATAGTGTCCCAAAAACTTTTGGAATTAGTGCTGCAGGATGCAAATTTCTGTTTGAAAAAGCTTTGCTTTCCTAACTGACTGTGTGTATTGGTTCCTGGGGTCTATTCGAAGCTAGTGCAGTCAAGTCTGGAGTGAACCAAGGGCTGTATCTGGTCATAGTTCTACATTTTTTGAAAGGGGCATGCTTATTTAAGTGAGGAAAGCACTTTTAAAGACCAACCAGGCATATTCTACTGACGGGATGAGGTCAATATCCTTCGAGGATATCCGCGCTAGGTTCATTAGAAAGGCCTGCTCGCAGAAGTGCTTTAGGGAGCGTTTGACAGTGATGAGTGGTGGTCGTTTGAGCAAGGACCCATAACGGATGCAGACAATGTGGCAGTGATCGCTGAGATCCTTGTTGAAAACAGCAGAGGTTTATTTAGAGGGCAAGTTGGTCACGATGATATCTATGAGGGTGCCCATATTCACAGATTTGGGGTTGTAGCTGGTAGGTTCTTTGATAATTTGTGTGAGATTGATGGCATCTAGTTTAGATTGTAGGACGGACGGGTTGTTAAGCATATCCTAATTAGGTCAGCTAGAACTACGAACTCTGACGATAGATGGGGGGCAATCAATTCACATATGTTGTCCAGGGCACAGCTCTGAGCTGAGGGGGGTCTATAACAAGAGGGACTTATTTCTGGAGAGATGGATATTTTATAGTAGAAGCTCAAACTGTTTGGGCATAGACCTGGATAGTATGACAGAACTCTGCAGGCTATCTCTACAGTAGATTGCAATTCCGCCCCCTTGAGTAGTTCTGTCTTAACGGAAAATGTTGTAATTGGGGATGGAAATTTCAGAATTTTGGTAGCCTACCTAAGCCAGGATTCAGACACGGATAGGACATCAGGGTTGATGGAGTGTGCTAAAGCAGTGAATAAAGCAAACTTAGGGAGGAGGCTTCTTGTGTTAACATGCATGAACCCAAGGCTTTTACGGTTGCAAAAGTCAACAAATGAGAGCGCCTGGGAACACACAGGGCCTGGGTTAACCTCTACATTACCAGAGGAACAGAGGAGGAGTAAGATGAGAGTACGGCTAAAGGCTATAAGAGGTGGTTGTCTACCTACTGCTGTATATTTCCTCTGATGCTCTTTTCATCAAACACCGTGCCCAGATGCCCCACCATGCCCAGATGCCTATTGGTATTCTGTCACCCCTACCCCTTGTTGAGCAGGCAATGAGGTGTGGAGGACAACATACAGTCACCCCCCCCCAACCCTCCAACCTCCTGACCCACTCCCCAGGCTTCCTGTGTCATTGGCCCCTCAATATTCCCCTTCTCTTGTCCTTCTCTCAACTCGCTGATGAAGGTTAAGTGTTGGATTTATGTTAAATAATAAATAAGCGTATTTATCGACTTTCATGGTCCTCCAGGACTTTCCTCTTGACTTTAGTTTTATCCTCAATCCCATGCCCCTTTGTTGGAGAGCCAGGTAGCATCAGTGCTCCTTTCTCTTTTTCCCAACACCTCCCTTCTTCTGGTTACAGAACCAGATATACTATGGTGTGTTTGTTCTGCTGTTTCCCTTTTCTTTTTAAAGTGCTGTTCCTGAATAAATAGTCTTTCTTTGGGAAGATGCACAGCATTCGGAAAAACTCCTTTTGGCTTGATGGTCAGGCCAACAGATCAAATTAAATCAGAGTTTATTTGTCACGTGCACTGAATACAACAGGTTTAGACCTTACAGTGAAATTCTTACTTACAGGCTCTAACCAATAGTGCAAAAAAGGCATTAGGTGAACATAAGGTAAGATTAGATCGATGCCAAGTCAATAGATACAGATTGGCTTGGCATTGAATAAGAAGGGGAAGCTAATCAGATATATAATAATTTAGTATCAGTACTGATTAGTTGTAATGTAATGCTGTAATCTCTCTCTCTCTCTTTTTCTCTGTCTCTCTCTCTCTCTCTCTCTCTCTCTCTCTCTCTCTTTCTCTCTCTCTCTCTGTCTATCTCTCTCTCTCTCTCTCTCTCTCTCTCTCTCTCTGTCTATCTCTCTCTCTCTCTCTCTCTCTCTTTCTCTCTCTCTCTCTTTCTCTCTCTCTCTCTCTCTTTCTTTCTCTCTCTCTCTCTCTCTCTCTCTCTCTCTCTCTCTCTCTGTCTCCCTCTGTCTATCTCTCCTTCTCTCTCCCTCTTTATGGGGAGGTTGATGCTTTAACCCCCATTAATGCACAGACGTGGTAAACCAATGCACTGACCAATAGGACACGCTGGAGGGGATGATGCACCACAGTGCCACCATCAGGACAAATTGGGCTCATTGCCCTTGGATGAGCTACTCCTTACCACACACACACACACACACACACACACACACACACACTCACACACACACACTTATCCGTCCTTAATCATCCACCTACTCCCCCTCCCTCCTCCCTCTCTGCGGACGACTTTGTTAACCAATTTTTAAAAAAGGTTGATGATATCTGCTCCTCAATCACTCAGCCTATTGAGTCCACTGGTCCCACTCATTCACTCAGCCAATTGAGTCCACTGGTCCCACTCTCACAGTACAACCCGACTCCTTGACCTCTTTCTCCACTCTCTATCCAGATGAAATTATGTGACTAGTGATGTCTGGTCAGCCGACAACCTGCCCGCTCGACCCCGTTCTCTTCTCCCTTCTCCAGACCTTCTCTGGAGACCTCCCATTCCTCACTTCCCTCATCAACTCATCCCTGACAAATGGCTGAGAAAACCTACAGGAGGGTAGCTCTTCAGGAACATGGTTGGAGTTAAAACCTACAGGAGGGTAGCTCTTCAGGAACATGGTTGGAGTTAAAACCTACAGGAGGGTAGCACTCCAGGAACATGGTTGGAGTTAAAAACTACAGGAGGGTAGCACTCCAGGAACATGGTTGGAGTTAAAAACTACAGGAGGGTAGCAATCCAGGAACATGGTTGGAGAGCCCTGTCCTAGATCTAGCCGCTGCTTTTGACACCGTTAACCATCAGATCTTCCACTCCACCCTCTCAGGGCTGGGTGTCTCAGGCTCTATCAGATCCTCCTCTCCACCCTCTCAGGGCTGGGTGTCTCAGGCTCTATCAGATCCTCCTCTCCACCCTCTCAGGGCTGGGTGTCTCAGGCTCTATCAGATCCTCCTCTCCACCCTCTCAGGGCTGGGTGTCTCAGGCTCTATCAGATCCTCCTCTCCACCCTCTCAGGGCTGGGTGTCTCAGGCTCTATCAGATCCTCCTCTCCACCCTCTCAGGGTTGGGTGTCTCAGGCTCTATCAGATCCTCCTCTCCACCCTCTCAGGGCTGGGTGTCTCAGGCTCTATCAGATCCTCCTCTCCACCCTCTCAGGGCTGGGTGTCTCAGGGTCTGCACACTCTTAAATGGCATCTTACCTGGCAGGCCGCTCCTACCAGGTGATGTGGAGAGGATCTGTGTCTGTATCATGTGCTATCACTACTGCGGACCCCAAGGGCTCAGTTTTCTCCTTCCCCCCATCTGACACCCAAGTGGCGACACCATTTCTGCATGCCTGGCAGATATCTCCCAGCTTGGATGTCGACCCATCACCTCAAATTCAGCCTCAACAACATGGAGCTACTCTTCCTCCTTACCTGCTCCAAGACCTCTCCATCATGGTTGTCAACTCCACGGTCCCCCTCCCAGAGTGCCAAGAACCTTGGCGTGACCCTGGACAATACCCTGTCATTCTCTGCAAACATCAAAGCTCCTGCAGGTTCATGCTCTACAACATCCGTACAGCACGACTCTACCTTACACAGGAAGCAGTGAATGTCCTAATCCAGGCACTTGTCATCGCCGATCTGGGCTACTGCAACTCGTTGATGGCTGGGCTCCCCACTTGTGCCATCAAACCCCTGCAACTTATCTAGAATGCTGCAGCCCGCCTGGTGTTCAACCTTCCCAAGTTCTCCCACATATCCTGGCTCCTCCACACACTAAACTGGCTTCCAGTCGAAGCTCGCATCCACTGCACAACCATGAATTGCCTCTCCCTACTTGCACTTATTCCTCCTACTAGCACTGACTTAGCTGATAGCTACTTTATTGATGAAAAATGTACTTACTCTGACATATGATATGTGGTTGTTCCACCAAGCTATCTGAAGATGAATGTACTTACTCTGACATATGATATGTGGTTGTCCCACCAAGCTATCTGAAGATAAATGTACTTACTCTGACTGAGATATGTGGTTGTCCCACCAAGCTATCTGAAGATAAATGTACTTACTCTGACTGAGATATGTGGTTGTCCCACCAAGCTATCTGAAGATAAATGTACTTACTCTGACTGAGATATGTGGTTGTCCCACCAAGCTATCTGAAGATAAATGTACTTACTCTGACTGAGATATGTTGTTGTCCCACCTAGCTATCTGAAGATAAATGTACTTACTCTGACTGAGATATGTGGTTGTTCCACCAAGCTATCTGAAGATAAATGTACTTACTCTGACTGAGTTATGTGGTTGTCCCACCTAGCTATCTCAAGATGAATTGACTAACTAAGTCACTCTGGATAAGAGCATCTGCAAAATGTCTAACATGTAAATGTACATTTGCAATGGAACATTTGTTATGAGCAAAGCAGGGAGCAAAAGTTAATCATTAAATGTACAAGTGAACCAATGCAATGTGGCAATGTTCTGCACAATGCATTTATCTTCTTAGTGGTGTAAAAAAGGAATAAGAACACCTCCTATGCACCTTGCTGTTTTATCTTTGCCTCAAAATGAAATCAATTATTATAGATATTCCTGGGGGTTTGGTATCTCATATATCATCTGTCCTCACCTTTTTGTCCATTTAAGAAGGATAGAAACTATTTGTCAGGAGCAGCAAAATGAAGTGTGTATAAAATAATATTTTAGTCTGTGTGTGCCTTACCTCAGGATAACCATTAGTCTGTGTGTGCCTTACCTCAGGATAACCATTAGTCTGTGTGTGCCTTACCTCAGGATAACCATTAGTCTGTGTGAGCCTTACCTCAGGATAACCATTAGTCTGTGTGTGCCTTACCTCGGGATAACCATTAGTCTGTGTGTGCCTTACCTCAGGATAACCATTAGTCTGTGTGTGCCTTACCTCAGGATAACCATTAGTCTGTGTGTGCCTTACCTCAGGATAACCATTAGTCTGTGTGTGCCTTACCTCAGGATAACCATTAGTCTGTGTGTGCCTTACCTCAGGATAACCTTAACCACTGAGTGTGAAATGACAGTGGGATTGACTGGAGTGAATACCGATGGTGGGGATGGTGATTTAGCGAGTTAATAATCCCAGACTGGATTATTCCATCACACTGCCAGACATTCTGCATTACTAAAATTGCAGCTATTGATTTTTCCAGCTAAATGGAAGGACTCATCCCAGTCACTAAGGATGAGTCCAGAATGGCCCCCTATTCCCTATTTAGTGCACTACTTTTGACAGTAGCCATAATATGTGCATTTGGGATGCAGCCTAGGTGTTTCAGGTGAGAAGGGAGAGACTGATGATACTCTTCTTGTGTAGATCGAGAAGGGTGGAATTGCAGTATGAAGCTACAGTGCATTCGGAAAGTATTCAGACCCCTTCCCATTTTGATACGTTACAGCCTTATTTTAAAATTGATTAAATAAATAAAAATCTACACACAATATCCCATAATGACAAAGTGAAAACAGAAATAGCTTACTTACATACAGTTGAAGTCGGAAGTTTACATACACTTAGAACCTTCTAGAAGGACAGCCATCTCTGCAGCACTCCACCAATCAGGCTTTTTACTGAGGAGTGGCCAGACTGAAGCCACTCCTCAGTAAAAGGCACATGACAGCTCTCTTGGAGTTTGCCAAAAGGCACCTAAAGGACTCTCAGACCATGAAAAACAACATTCTCTCTCTCTTTGGCCTGAATGCCAAGTGTCACATCTGGAGGAAACCTGGCACCATCACTACGGTGAAGCATGGTGGTGGCAGCATCATACTGTGGGGATGTTTTTCAGCGGCAGGGACTGGGAGACTAGTCAGGATCGACGGAAAGCTGAACGGAGCAAAGTACAGAGTGATCCTTGATGGAAACCTGCTCCAGAGCACTAAGGCATCAGGACAACGACCCTAAGCACACAGCCAAGATAGCGCAGGAGTTGCTTCGGGACAAGTCTTTGAATGTCCTTGAGTGGCCCAGCTAGAGCCCGGACTTGAACCCGATCGAACATCTCTGCAGAGACCTGAAAATAACTGTGCAGCTACTCTCCCAATCCAACATGACAGAGCTTGGGAGGATCTGCAGAGAGGAATGGGAGAAACTCCCGAAATACAGGTGTACCAAGCTTGTAGCGTCATATCCAAGAAGACTCGAGGCTGTGATCGCTGCCAAAGGCACTTCAACAAAGTTCTGAGTAAAGGGTCTGAATACACATTTTTAAATTTTACTTTACCTTTATTTAACTAGGCAAGTCAGTTAATAACAAATTATTATTTACAGTGACGGCCTACCAAAAGGCAAAAGGCCTCCTGCGGGGAGGGGAGATTAAAATCAAATATAAATATAGAACAAAACACACATCACGACAAGAATGTAAAAATGTCCTTTTCTTAACTTTCTTATGTTGCAAAAAAAATATCATTATGGGGTAGTGTGTGTAGATTGATGAGGGGGGGGGGGAATTATTTAATCCATTATAGAATAAGGCTGTAATGTAAGAAAATGTGAAAAAAAGTCAAGGGGTCTGAATACTTTCCAAATGCACTGTATAGTCAAGAAAATTGTTGTATGTATTTTATTGTCAATGACATTGACATGGAGATATAATTTTATCATAAGGAATTACCTCAGCTTAAAATGCAATATTGAGATATATACTGTATTATATGGTACATTCTTTGCAAATAATATAGTTATACTGTACAATGTATAAGGTTGAAAAGATAAAGGAATGCAATAAATTGAATAAGTCAAATTGAGCAGAAGCAGCAACAAAAGGGAACCAATAATGGAATAATAATAAAACGGAAAGACTTTCAATTCATTTTGAGCTTCAGCTTTAATATTAGAATGCATTTACCAAACAAAGTTATGGGGCAGAGCCCAGATCAACAATCCCTATGCGTCCCAAATGGCACCTTATTCTCTATATAGGGCCCTGGTCAAAAGTAGTGCACTATAAAAGGAATAGGGTGCCAATTGGGACCTTTGTATGTTCCCAGATCGTGTTAGTGCTGTGAGAGAGAGGCTTGCCTATATACATGTAGTCTCTCTGATGAATGCTTCCTGCAGTTTCTACCACATCAACTATGGTATATTTACAGCACACACACAAATGCATGCTCGCTCCTGTACACAAACACACACACATATAGACTTGAACACATTGGGACCAACGCAAACACACACACACACACACACACACACACACACACACACACAATGAACTGTACTGTGCACACACACGTGTACTTGTTTGACATTTGTACAGCACTTTTAGGAGCTAGTTACACAAACATGTTGCTGCACCCACTATAACATATTTTGCTAAACTGTGTGCGTGACCAATAAACTTTGATTTGATTTCAGGATTTGATTTTATAGCCACTATATCACACAATACAGATGCCGTCCTGTTTTGACCCTGACCAGAGCCACGGTCTGATGTAATGCACTATGTACGGAATGGGGTGTCATCCACAGCCACCGATCCTGTCTGTTTTATTACCATAGAATAAATTGTATTAATGGCCAATGTGTGCATTTATTTCTCATCCCTTTGAAGTAGACACACAGGATAAATAGTATGTGGAGCAGGAACATCATCAAGCCGGCTATAATCAGTGATCTCCGGCCCAGCCTCCACAAGTCATATATATATATATACAGAGAGAGAGAGAGAGAGAGAGAGTGACCCACCCACCCAAAAAGAATTTGAAGAACAAACACCAAACAAACAAACAACCTATATTTATGGTTATTTATCTCCCCTTTTGTACTTTAACTATTTGCATTTGAAATGTCTTTATTTTTTTTTTACTTTTGTCAGTGTAATGTTTACTGTTAATTTGTATTTGTTCATTATCTTCTACACTTCTAACATATGTTTCCCATGCCAATAAAGCCCTTAAATTTAATTGAATTTTGAGAGAGAGTGAGAGAAAGTATTTTGTTAGTCTAAGTGAAGGAGGGGAGAGAGAAAGAGAAGGCTTCTGTTAGTCTAAGTGAAGGAGGGGAGAGAGAAAGAGAAGGCTTCTGTTAGTCTAAGTGAAGGAGGGGAGAGAGAAAGAGAAGGCTTCTGTTAGTCTAAGTGAAGGAGGGGAGAGAGAAAGAGAAGGCTTCTGTTAGTCTAAGTGAAGGAGGGGAGAGAGAAAGAGAAGTCTTCTGTTAGTCTAAGTGAAGGAGGGGAGAGAGAAAGAGAAGGCTTCTGTTAGTCTAAGTGAAGGAGGGGAGAGAGAAAGAGAAGGCTTCTGTTAGTCTAAGTGAAGGAGGGGAGAGAGAAAGAGAAGGCTTCTGCTAGTCTAAGTGAAGGAGGGGAGAGAGAAAGAGAAGGCTTCTGCTAGTCTAAGTGAAGGAGGGGAGAGAGAAAGAGAAGGCTTCTGTTAGTCTAAGTGAAGGAGGGGAGAGAGAAAGAGAAGGCTTCTGTTAGTCTAAGTGAAGGAGGGGAGAGAGAAAGAGAAGGCTTCTGTTAGTCTAAGTGAAGGAGGGGAGAGAGAAAGAGAAGGCTTCTGTTAGTCTAAGTGAAGGAGGGGATAGAGAAAGAGAAGTATTTTGTTAGTCTAAGGAGAGAGAGAATACCTGTGTTAGTCTAAGTGAAGGAGAGAGAGAGAGAGAGTGCTGCATTTCCTATTACACTGTGACAAACACTCAGACCTAAGATAATCTTTCTTTCAGATAATAATTATCTTTCAGTTTTGAAACTATAAAAGACAAAGAAAAACATGTAATATTTATTGGGTGAAAAGCCAACATGCACACTCCTGTGAGAACCTGAGGGACAGCCAGTAAAAAGTGCAATTCTGGTTTTGTTTTGGCTTTCTTACGATGTCATGTGACTTCACAGTCATGTTGAGACTGGTCTACATTATTGCTTAAATGTATTGTTATTCTCATTAATATTGTTGTTGATGGTAATCCCATTTCCCCTAGTACTATTATTATTGATGTCTTATTGCTGTTGGTCCTACCAGTTTTTCTTATATGTACAGTATACTTTGACAATGTAACTAATTTAACTTGCAATGTCAATAAAGTCTACTGAATTTAATTGAGAGTGAGAGAGCGAGAGAGAGAGGAAGAGAGAGGAAGAGAGAGGAAGAGAGAGAAGGTTGTTAATAGCATTAGAATTGAATTGTACCGTAATGAAGAGCATCGTACAACAAAGAGAGGAGAGATTGAGCCACTTGGTTATAGATTATAGTGTTCTGTCAGTGTTTTGTTGTGAGGTCTTGTGTATGTGTGTGGTTGTGTGTGTGTGTTTGCGTGTGTGTGTGTCTGTGTGCACGCATTAGTGTAAGCCTGTGTGTGTCTCTGTATGTGGCTCTAGTAAAATAAGCACTCTAGGAAGTGTCAGCATGTTGAAAACTGTTATCCTCTTATCTGTTCTCCTCTACTCTGTTCTCCTCTCCTCTGTTCTCCTCTCCTCTGATCTCCTATTCTCTGTTCTCCTCTCCTCTGTTATATTCTCCTCTCCTCTGTTCTCCTCTTCCCTGTTCTCCTCTCCTCTGTTCTCCTCTCCTCTGTTCTCCTCTCCTCTGTTCTCCTCTCCTCTGTTCTCCTCTCCTCTGATCTCCTATTCTCTGTTCTCCTGTTCTCTGTTCTCCTGTCCTCTGTTCTCCTCTCCTCTGTTCTCCCCTCCTCTGTTCTCCTCTCCTCTGTTCTCCTCTCCTCTATTCTCCTCTCCTCTGTTCTCCTCTCCTCTGTTCTCCTCTCCTCTGTTCTCCTCTCCTCTGTTCTCTTCTCCTCTGTTCTCCTCTGTTCTCCTCTCCTCTTTTCTGCTCTCCTCTGATCTCCTCTCCTCTATTCTCCTCGCCTCTGTTCTCCTCTCCTCTGTTCTCCTCTTCCCTGTTCTCCTCTCCTCTGTTCTCCTCTCCTCTGTTCTCCTCTGTTCTCCTCTCCTCTTTTCTGCTCTCCTCTGATCTCCTCTCCTCTGTTCTCCTCTCCTCTATTCTCCTCTCCTCTGTTCTCCTCTCCTCTGTTCTCCTCTCCTCTGTTCTCCTCTTCCCTGTTCTCCTCTCCTCTGTTCTCCTCTCCTCTGATCTCCTCTCCTCTGTTCTCCTCTCCTCTGTTCTCCTCTTTTCTGCTCTCCTCTGCTCTCCTCTCCTCTGTTCTCCTCTCCTCTATTCTCCTCTTCCCTGTTCTCCTCTCCTCTGTTCTCCTCTCTTCTATTCTCCTCTCTTCTATTCTCCTCTCCTCTGTTCTCCTCTCCTCTATTCGCCTCTCCTCTGTTCTCCTCTTCCCTGTTCTCCTCTTCCCTGTTCTCCTCTCCTCTGATCTCCTCTCCTCTGATCTCCTCTCCTCTGATCTCCTTTCCTCTGATCTCCTCTCCTCTGTTCTCCTCTTCCCTGTTCTCCTCTCCTCTTTTCTGCTCTCCTCCGATCTCCTCTCCTCTGTTCTCCTCTCCTCTGTTCTCCTCTCCTCTGATCTCCTCTCCTCTGTTCTCCTCTTCCCTGTTCTCCTCTCCTCTTTTCTGCTCTCCTCTGATCTCCTCTCCTCTATTCTCCTCTCCTCTGTTCTCCTCTCCTCTGTTCTCCTCTCCTCTATTCTCCTCTCTTCTTTTCTGCTCTCCTCTGATCTCCTCTCCTCTGTTCTCCTCAGCTCTGTTTTACTTTATTCTCCTCTCCTCTCCCCCCCTCTGTTCTCCTCTCCTCTGATCTCCTCTCCACTGTTCTCCTCTCCTCTGTTCTCCTCTCCTCTGTTCTACTCTCCTCTGATCTCATCTCCTCTGTTGTCCTCTCCTCTGATCTCCTCTCCTCTGTTCTCCTCTTCCCTGTTCTCCTCTCCTCTTTTCTGCTCTCATCTGATCTCCTATTCTCTGTTCTCCTCTCCTCTGTTTTATTCTCCTCTCCTCTGTTCTCCTCTTCCCTGTTCTCCTCTCCTCTTTTCTGCTCTCATCTGATCTCCTATTCTCTGTTCTCCTCTCCTCTGTTTTATTCTCCTCTCCTCTGTTCTCCTCTCCTCTTTTCTGCTCTCCTCTGATCTCCTCTCCTCTGTTCTCCTCTCCTCTGTTCTCCTCTGTTCTCCTCTCCTCTTTTCTGCTCTCCTCTGATCTCCTCTCCTCTATTCTCCTCTCCTCTGATCTCCTCTCCTCTATTCTCCTCTCCTCTGATCTCCTCTCCTCTATTCTCCTCTCCTCTGATCTCCTCTCCTCTGTTCTCCTCTCCTCTGTTCTCCTCTCATCTGTTCTCTTCTCCTCTGTTCTCCTCTCCTCTGATCTCCTCTCCTCTGTTCTCCTCTCCTCTGTTCTTCTCTCCTCTGTTCTCCTCTCCTCTGTTCTCCTCTTCCCTGTTCTCCTCTTCCCTGTTCTCCTCTTCCCTGTTCTCCTCTCCTCTGATCTCCTCTCCTCTGATCTCCTCTCCTCTGTTATATTCTCCTCTCCTCTGTTCTCCTCTTCCCTGTTCTCCTCTCCTCTGTTCTCCTCTCCTCTGTTCTCCTCTCCTCTGTTCTCCTCTCCTCTGTTCTCCTCTCCTCTGATCTCCTATTCTCTGTTCTCCTGTTCTCTGTTCTCCTGTCCTCTGTTCTCCTCTCCTCTGTTCTCCCCTCCTCTGTTCTCCTCTCCTCTGTTCTCCTCTCCTCTATTCTCCTCTCCTCTGTTCTCCTCTCCTCTGTTCTCCTCTCCTCTGTTCTCCTCTCCTCTGTTCTCTTCTCCTCTGTTCTCCTCTGTTCTCCTCTCCTCTTTTCTGCTCTCCTCTGATCTCCTCTCCTCTATTCTCCTCGCCTCTGTTCTCCTCTCCTCTGTTCTCCTCTTCCCTGTTCTCCTCTCCTCTGTTCTCCTCTCCTCTGTTCTCCTCTGTTCTCCTCTCCTCTTTTCTGCTCTCCTCTGATCTCCTCTCCTCTGTTCTCCTCTCCTCTATTCTCCTCTCCTCTGTTCTCCTCTCCTCTGTTCTCCTCTCCTCTGTTCTCCTCTTCCCTGTTCTCCTCTCCTCTGTTCTCCTCTCCTCTGATCTCCTCTCCTCTGTTCTCCTCTCCTCTGTTCTCCTCTTTTCTGCTCTCCTCTGCTCTCCTCTCCTCTGTTCTCCTCTCCTCTATTCTCCTCTTCCCTGTTCTCCTCTCCTCTGTTCTCCTCTCTTCTATTCTCCTCTCTTCTATTCTCCTCTCCTCTCTGTTCTCCTCTCCTCTATTCGCCTCTCCTCTGTTCTCCTCTTCCCTGTTCTCCTCTTCCCTGTTCTCCTCTCCTCTGATCTCCTCTCCTCTGATCTCCTCTCCTCTGATCTCCTTTCCTCTGATCTCCTCTCCTCTGTTCTCCTCTTCCCTGTTCTCCTCTCCTCTCTTTTCTGCTCTCCTCCGATCTCCTCTCCTCTGTTCTCCTCTCCTCTGTTCTCCTCTCCTCTGATCTCCTCTCCTCTGTTCTCCTCTTCCCTGTTCTCCTCTCCTCTTTTCTGCTCTCCTCTGATCTCCTCTCCTCTATTCTCCTCTCCTCTGTTCTCCTCTCCTCTGTTCTCCTCTCCTCTATTCTCCTCTCTTCTTTTCTGCTCTCCTCTGATCTCCTCTCCTCTGTTCTCCTCAGCTCTGTTTTACTTTATTCTCCTCTCCTCTCCCCCCCTCTGTTCTCCTCTCCTCTGATCTCCTCTCCACTGTTCTCCTCTCCTCTGTTCTCCTCTCCTCTGTTCTACTCTCCTCTGATCTCATCTCCTCTGTTGTCCTCTCCTCTGATCTCCTCTCCTCTGTTCTCCTCTTCCCTGTTCTCCTCTCCTCTTTTCTGCTCTCATCTGATCTCCTATTCTCTGTTCTCCTCTCCTCTGTTTTATTCTCCTCTCCTCTGTTCTCCTCTTCCCTGTTCTCCTCTCCTCTTTCTTCTGCTCTCATCTGATCTCCTATTCTCTGTTCTCCTCTCCTCTGTTTTATTCTCCTCTCCTCTGTTCTCCTCTCCTCTTTTCTGCTCTCCTCTGATCTCCTCTCCTCTGTTCTCCTCTCCTCTGTTCTCCTCTGTTCTCCTCTCCTCTTTTCTGCTCTCCTCTGATCTCCTCTCCTCTATTCTCCTCTCCTCTGATCTCCTCTCCTCTATTCTCCTCTCCTCTGATCTCCTCTCCTCTATTCTCCTCTCCTCTGATCTCCTCTCCTCTGTTCTCCTCTCCTCTGTTCTCCTCTCATCTGTTCTCTTCTCCTCTGTTCTCCTCTCCTCTGATCTCCTCTCCTCTGTTCTCCTCTCCTCTGTTCTTCTCCTCCTCTGTTCTCCTCTCCTCTGTTCTCCTCTTCCCTGTTCTCCTCTTCCCTGTTCTCCTCTTCCCTGTTCTCCTCTCCTCTGATCTCCTCTCCTCTGATCTCCTCTCCTCTGTTCTCCTCTCCTCTGATCTCCTCTCCTCTGTTCTCCTCTCCTCTGATCTCCGCTCCTCTGTTCTCCTCTTCCCTGTTCTCCTCTCCTCTGTTCTCCTCTCCCCTGTTCTCCTCTCCTCTGTTCTCCTATTCCCTGTTCTCCTATTCCCTGTTCTCCTATTCCCTGTTCTCCTCTTTTCTGCTCTCCTCTGATCTCCTCTCCTCTGTTCTCCTCTCCTCTGTTCTACTCTCCTCTGATCTCCTCTCCTCTGTTCTCCTCTCCTCTGTTCTTCTCTCCTCTGTTCACCTCTCCTCTGTTCTCCTCTTCTCTGTTCTCCTTTTCCCTGTTCTCCTCTCCTCTGTTCTCCTCAGCTCTGTTTTACTTTATTCTCCTCTCCTCTCCCCCCCTCTGTTCTCCTCTCCTCTGATCTCCTCTCCACTGTTCTCCTCTCCTCTGTTCTCCTCTCCTCTGTTCTACTCTCCTCTGATCTCATCTCCTCTGTTGTCCTCTCCTCTGATCTCCTCTCCTCTGTTCTCCTCTTCCCTGTTCTCCTCTCCTCTTTTCTGCTCTCATCTGATCTCCTATTCTCTGTTCTCCTCTCCTCTGTTTTATTCTCCTCTCCTCTGTTCTCCTCTTCCCTGTTCTCCTCTCCTCTTTTCTGCTCTCATCTGATCTCCTATTCTCTGTTCTCCTCTCCTCTGTTTTATTCTCCTCTCCTCTGTTCTCCTCTCCTCTTTTCTGCTCTCCTCTGATCTCCTCTCCTCTGTTCTCCTCTCCTCTGTTCTCCTCTGTTCTCCTCTCCTCTTTTCTGCTCTCCTCTGATCTCCTCTCCTCTATTCTCCTCTCCTCTGATCTCCTCTCCTCTATTCTCCTCTCCTCTGATCTCCTCTCCTCTATTCTCCTCTCCTCTGATCTCCTCTCCTCTGTTCTCCTCTCCTCTGTTCTCCTCTCATCTGTTCTCTTCTCCTCTGTTCTCCTCTCCTCTGATCTCCTCTCCTCTGTTCTCCTCTCCTCTGTTCTTCTCTCCTCTGTTCTCCTCTCCTCTGTTCTCCTCTTCCCTGTTCTCCTCTTCCCTGTTCTCCTCTTCCCTGTTCTCCTCTCCTCTGATCTCCTCTCCTCTGATCTCCTCTCCTCTGTTCTCCTCTCCTCTGATCTCCTCTCCTCTGTTTCTCCTCTCCTCTGATCTCCGCTCCTCTGTTCTCCTCTTCCCTGTTCTCCTCTCCTCTGTTCTCCTCTCCCCTGTTCTCCTCTCCTCTGTTCTCCTATTCCCTGTTCTCCTATTCCCTGTTCTCCTATTCCCTGTTCTCCTCTTTTCTGCTCTCCTCTGATCTCCTCTCCTCTGTTCTCCTCTCCTCTGTTCTACTCTCCTCTGATCTCCTCTCCTCTGTTCTCCTCTCCTCTGTTCTTCTCTCCTCTGTTCACCTCTCCTCTGTTCTCCTCTTCTCTGTTCTCCTCTTCCCTGTTCTCCTCTCCTCTGATCTCCTCTCCTCTTTTCTCCTCTCCTCTGATCTCCGCTCCTCTGTTCTCCTCTTCCCTGTTCTCCTCTCCTCTGTTCTCCTCTCCTCTGTTCTCCACTTCCCTGTTCTCCTCTCCTCTTTTCTGCTCTCCTCTGATCTCTTCTCCTCTGTTCTCCTCTCCTCTGTTCGACTCTCCTCTGTTCTCCTCTCCTCTGTTCGACTCTCCTCTGATCTCTTCTCCTCTGTTCTCCTCTACTCTGTTCTCCTCTCTCCTCCTCTATTCTCCTCTCCTCTGTTCTCCTCTCCCCTCCTCTGTTCTCCTCTCCTCTGTTCTCATCTCCTCTGTTCTCCTCTTCCCTGTTCTCCTCTCCTCTGTTCTCCTCTCCCCTCCTCTGTTCTCCTCTCCTCTGTTCTCCTCTTCCATGTTCTCATATCCTCTGTTCTCATCTCCTCTGTTCTCCTCTCCTCTGTTCTCCTCTCCTCTATTCTCCTCTCCTCTATTCTCCTCTCCTCCCTCATTGTATTCCCCTACCTCTGCTAAATGACTCCTGACAGAATGCATTTGAAGGCAGCATCGTTGATTCAGCTTTTGTCTGTGTCTGTGATATAAACATAATTATAAACTGCGTGGTTCGAGCCCTGAACGCTGATTGGCTGACAGCCGTGGTATATCAGACCATATACCATGGGTCTGACAAAACCTTTCTTTTTACTGCTCTAATTAAATTGGTAACCAGTTTATAATAGCAGTAAGGCACCTCGGGGGTTGTGGTATATATCCAGGCACTCCGTTTTGTGTTGTGCGTAAGAAAACCCTTTCACCGTGGTATATTGGCTGTATAAAACACCCCTTGTGCCTTACTGCTAAAATAATCATAGGTGAGGTCTGAGTAGTTTCTGAGTGACTTATCTCTGTGGGCTGGTAACAGATGGCCCCAGAGAGATACTACCAGCACATGTGCATAACACACACACGCATGCATGTACTCACACACCACACACGCATGAACACTGAACCATGCATGCACCCTCCACCACTTTGTCCTGTCTCCTCTGCCTGTCCACTGTATGTGTTTATCTTCTGCTGTGGTTTAGCTGAAAGCATTAGAACCTGCTTCCCTTCCCCTTGTCCTTTCTCCCCTCACTCTGCTATCACACACACACTCCCCTCACTCATACACACACACTGTTGTCCCATTTCATTTCCTGTTCCTTGCCCCCCCACACACACACACTCTCATTTGTGATAGGTAATTAACATTAAAGAATTGGCAAGCCATCCATTTTCCTTCCACTGCTTAATTGTCTTGAAAATGTAGGAGATTACAGAGAGCAAGAGATGTATGTTCAAATAAGACTGTGTCAGGACCCGTCAGCATCACGCACACCAGCTGGCTGCCACTGAACACACACACACACACACACACACACACACACACACACACACACACACACACACACACACACACACACACACACACACACACACACACACAGTCACACAGTTAGTCAGTGAAACACACACTCTCACAGTCTCACACACACACACACACACACACACACACAAAAATACTCTTAACGAAGCACTCACACACCTACCCCTCCACCACACCACACTCTCAACCTCTCCTATACCCAAAATCCTCTTCACTCTTTCTCCATTTCTCTATTCCTCCCTTCCTAACTTCCTACCTTCCTCCTTCCCTCCTCCAAAGAACACACAGAGAGCCAAGCAGTGTCCATATTTCTGATAGTCGTCTGCCTGCGTCAGAACAGAGCCATTCCCTTTCCCACCTCTGTGTTTAGCCTTCCATATCCACAGGTAATTGACTTTTAATGGACAATTAATGCTGAGCCATTCATCACACTGAATCTGAGCTGTGTTAAAGGGGGAGATACGAAGAGAGAGAGATAACGGGAGAGAGGGGGGTGGAAAGAGAAGGAGAGAGCTGGAGAGAGAAAGAGATGGAGAGTGAAGGAGAGAGAGAGAGCAAGAGAGAGAGGGTCTGTAGTGGATCGACAGCACAGAGGAGCAGAGGATAGACTCCCACTCTGACAGCCTGCTTTCGTTTCAGATGGATGGGTGACAGGGTTAAAAGAACGTTAGGATATGGCAGGGATTATCGTGGATGTCTGTGTGCGTGTGTGAGCGTGATATATTGTATCATAGCAGACACATCCCCTATACGAGGGCTATCACATCATTTCAATTCGGCATATGTAATGGAGAACATCAACACTAGCATTGACCCCCTCTCTTTCTTTCCATGCTGCTCTTCCTTCTCCTCTATCTCCCCCTCTCTCTCTCTTTCTTTATTTTTCACTCTCTCTTTCTCTCTTTCCACACTGCTCTTCCTCCACACTGCTCTTCCTCCACACTGCTCTTCCTCCACACTGCTCTTCCTTCTCCTCTGTCTATATCTCCCTCTCTTCCTCCACACTGCTCTTCCTCCACACTGCTCTTCCTCCACACTGCTCTTCCTCCACACCGCTCTTCCTCCACACCGCTCTTCCTCCACACTGCTCTTCCTTTGCCTCTGTCTATCTCTCCCTCTCTTCCTCCACACTGCTCTTCCTCCACACTGCTCTTCCTCCACACTGCTCTTCCTCCACACCGCTCTTCCTCCACACCGCTCTTCCTCCACACTGCTCTTCCTTTGCCTCTGCCTATCTCTCCCTCTCTTCCTCCACACTGCTCTTCCTCCACACTGCTCTTCCTCCACACTGCTCTTCCTCCACACCGCTCTTCCTCCACACCGCTCTTCCTTTGCCTCTGTCTATATCTCCCTCTCTTCCTCCACACTGCTCTTCCTTTGCCTCTGTCTATATCTCCATCTCTTCCTCCACACTGCTCTTCCTTCTCCTCTGTCTATCTCTCCCTCTCTTCCTCCACACTGCTCTTCCTTTGCCTCTGTCTATATCTCCCTCTCTTCCTCCACACTGCTCTTCCTTTGCCTCTGTCTATATCTCCCTCTCTTCCTCCACACTGCTCTTCCTTTGCCTCTGTCTATATCTCCCTCTCTTCCTCCACACTGCTCTTCCTTTGCCTCTGTCTATATCTCCCTCTCTTCCTCCACACTGCTCTTCCTTTGCCTCTGTCTATATCTCCCTCTCTTCCTCCACACTGCTCTTCCTTTGCCTCTGTCTATATCTCCCTCTCTTCCTCCACACTGCTCTTCCTTTGCCTCTGTCTATATCTCCCTCTCTTCCTCCACACTGCTCTTCCTCCACACTGCTCTTCCTTTGCCTCTGTCTATATCTCCCTCTCTTCCTCCACACCGCTCTTCCTCCACACTGCTCTTCCTCCACACTGCTCTTCCTCTGTCTATATCTCCCTCTCTTCCTCCACACCGCTCTTCCTCCACACTGCTCTTCCTCCACACTGCTCTTCCTCTGTCTATATCTCCCTCTCTTCCTCCACACCGCTCTTCCTCCACACTGCTCTTCCTCCACACTGCTCTTCCTTTGCCTCTGTCTATATCTCCCTCTCTTCCTCCACACCGCTCTTCCTCCACACTGCTCTTCCTCCACACTGCTCTTCCTTTGCCTCTGTCTATATCTCCCTCTCTTCCTCCCACACCGCTCTTCCTCCACACTGCTCTTCCTCCACACTGCTCTTCCTTTGCCTCTGTCTATATCTCCCTCTCTTCCTCCACACCGCTCTTCCTCCACACTGCTCTTCCTCCACACTGCTCTTCCTTTGCCTCTGTCTATATCTCCCTCTCTTCCTCCACACTGCTCTTCCTCCACACCGCTCTTCCTCCACACTGCTCTTCCTCCACACCGCTCTTCCTCCACACTGCTCTTCCTTTGCCTCTGTCTATATCTCCCTCTCTTCCTCCACACTGCTCTTCCTCCACACTGCTCTTCCTCCACACTGCTCTTCCTTTGCCTCTGTCTATCTCTCCCTCTCTTCCTCCACACCGCTCTTCCTCCACACTGCTCTTCCTCCACACTGCTCTTCCTCCACACTGCTCTTCCTTTGCCTCTGTCTATATCTCCCTCTCTTCCTCCACACTGCTCTTCCTCCACACTGCTCTTCCTCCACACCGCTCTTCCTCCACACCGCTCTTCCTTTGCCTCTGTCTATATCTCCCTCTCTTCCTCCACACTGCTCTTCCTTTGCCTCTGTCTATATCTCCCTCTCTTTTTCTCTTTATCTCTTTGCACAATGCTTTCCCTCTATTTTCTCTGCAGTGCCTGTTGGTATGGAAGACCTGTCTCAAACTCCTCTTCAATACCCCCCTCCACCCCCGCTTAGAGCGAGAGAGAGGGATGGGGAGAGAGTGAGAGATAGGGAGAGATAAAAAGAGAAAGATAGAGAGGGAGAAAGAGAGAAAAGAGAAAGAGCGAAAGTTTAAAATAAATGGGTGTGGAGGTGAGATGGGCAGTTCTGTCATGGTGTTTTCTTCTTTCTCCTGAGATGGCCCAAATGAGCCGGAGTAATTATAGCCTTACCATTGTAATCTCGCCTCTTATACCACCTCCCCCCTCCTCCTCCTCCTCCTCCAACTCCCCCTTCTCCCACTCACCCCCCCCCCCCCCCCATTCAACTAAATCCAATTTGTTATGGTTTCAAATAAGGCCTGTTCTCTGTTCTCTTGTTACTTTCGCCCCAAAGTACCTTCTCTTACTCTGAGACCAACTTAAATAGGTGAATTTGTTTTTCTTATTCTTCAGAGGCTGGGGTAATCTTGTAGCGATGTACAATGAGGACTATAGTTCTATAGCACTGGCGATATTAGTCCAGCCCCTGCTGTGGCTTTGGGATTGAATATCCTTTCATTGCTATGTGGCAGGGCCGGTCTGTGCATTTTGCTCTGCTATCGAAGTGGTAGACCACACAGCTCACAGACCGGAACAGTCGAGTGCGTAGTGCCAAGTGCGTAAGTGCGTAAAAATCATCTGTCCTCGGTTGAAACACTCACTACCAAGTTCCAAACTGCCTCCGGAAGCAACATCAGCACAATAACTGTTCATCAGGAGCTTCATGAAATGGGTTTCCATGGCTGAGCAGCCGCACACAAGCCTAAGATCATCATGCACAATGCCAAGCGTCGGCTGGAGTGGAGCAGTGGAAACGCGTTCTCTGGCATGATGAATTACGCTTCATATGGCAGTAAGTTCTGGGTTTGGCAGATGCCAGGGGAACGCTTCCTGCCCCAATGTATAGTGGAGGAGGAATAATGGTCTGTGGCTGTTTGTCATGGTTTGTGCTAGGCCCCTTAATTCCAGTGAAGGGAAATCTTATCGTTACAGAATACAATGACATTCTAGACGATTCTGTGCATCCAACTTTGTGGTAACAGTTTGGAAAAGGCCCTTTCCTGTTTTAGCATGACAATACCCCCATGCAAAAAGCGAAGTCCATACAGAAATGTTTTTTTCGAGATCGGTATGGAAGAACGTGACTGGCCTACACGGAGCCCTGACCTTAACCCCTTCGATCACCTTTGGGATGAATTGTAGCCAGGCCTAATCGCTCAACATCGGTGCCCAACCTCACTAATGCTCTTGTGGCTGAATGGAAGCAAGTCCCAGCAGCAGTGTTCCAACAATTAGTGGAAAGCCTTCCCAGAAGAGTGGAGGCTGTTATAGCAGCAAAGGGAGGACCAACTCCATGTTAATGCCCATGATTTTGGAATGAGATATTCTCAGAGAAAAAAAGACTCTCAGTCGGGTGGTATCGCTGCAAACTATCTATTAATTCAATTGTGTGTGACACTTCTTATTTAATTGTTCAAAAAAAAGTATGAAACTTTGCCAATATACTGTTATGAAATGGATTCTCCTTCTGAAGAGTCAAATCAATTATGATTTGATTATCAATTAAAGTTTTGCGTATCTGATAATATTGGTGATAGGTTTGTGTCCAAAAGATATGTTATGTTGTAACTGATAATGATGGTGATCATAATGATGATGATGATGATGATGATGATGATTATAATTTTTCTGATGATGATGATGATTATTTTTCTGATAATGATAATAATGATGACAATGTTTCCTCACTGTTCAGTAACAGTGTATGTGTGTTTTGCAGGGTATGATGTACCTGGAGGAGAGGAGACTGGTGCACAGAGACCTAGCAGCCCGTAACGTGCTGGTCAAGTCCCCCAACCACATCAAGATCACTGACTTTGGTCTGGCTCGGCTGCTGGACATCAATGAGAAGGAGTACAATGCTGACGGGGGCAAGGTAACATGGCCAGGAAAAGAGAATTTATGCTCCAAAAACATGACCTTATGCTTTTTCTCTGTTTCATACTCACTACTACTTTCTCCTCTCTGTCTGTTCTCTGTCACTTCTATTCTTTTAGATGCTTGTATTCCCCTCACCTTAGTGTACTGAGTAAATAGCACACACATCCTCCTCTTAAAGTAATCAATAGGTTGCTTCTCAAATGGAACCCTTTATAGTGCACTTATTTTGACCAGATCCCTATGGGCCCTGGTCAAAAGTAATGCTATTTATAGGGAAAGGGTGCCATTTTGGACACACTCAAGATAACCCAGTGAATCAGTTCAGCTGTTTAAGCTGCAGCCAGCCTCCTGCGATGTGATTCCCATCCCACTGTGTTGTGAGCTCTCTGTGGGGGGCAGCTCTTAGGCCAGGGGGAGAAAGTGCTGTTTCCTGCCTGGGTTAATTTATCTCCTCTCCTCTCCTCCTCTTTAAAAAGCCATGGAGCTTGTTCTATTGTATGATCATGATACTGTTAACCTCTAAGGGATGGGTGGCCCTAAACCGGGACGGTTGTTGCTAACGTGTGCTAATGTGACTAGAATGACGTTGTATACAACAGCCAACTTTCCGGGACATAGACATGTCTTATACAGGCAGAAAGCTTACATTATTGTTAATCTAACTGCAGTGACCAATTAACAGTAGCTATTACATTGAGTGAGAGTGCACAACAACAAAACACTTTTATCAAAGCAAATGGTTTGATACATTCAACTCTGAAGGTAATTAATGTACTTACATTCAGTAATAATGCTCTGATTTGTCATCCTGAGGGTCCTAGAGATAAAATGTAGCATAGTTTTGTTTGATAAAATCAATTTTTATGTTCAAATGTAGGAACTGGGGTCTACAGTTTGACCCCACTGCTGTCTCTGACTCCACACCCACCCCGCCCGGCCATCTAGATGGAAAGTTAGTGAATAAGCTAATGATCCATCATGTATGACATTCCTGGGAGTGTGTAAACTTACATTATTTATTACCATAGCATTTTTCAATGTTCGCTATAGTTATGTACTTGAAAATATATCAATTGACCAATTCGGCACATTTGGGCAAACTCCTTGCAGATTTGATACAGTAATATAATATACAGTGCCTTGCGAAAGTATTCAGCCCCCTTGAACTTTGCGAGCTTTTGCCACATTTCAGGCTTCAAACATAAAGATATAAAACTGTATTTTTTTGTGAAGAATCAACAACAAGTGGGACACAATCATGAAGTGGAACGACATTTATTGGATATTTCAAACTTTTTTAACAAATCAAAAACTGAAAAATTGGGCGTGCAAGATTATTCAGCCCCCTTAAGTTAATAATTTGTAGCGCCACCTTTTGCTGCGATTCAATTGAAACATGCTTAAATGACCCTGCAAAAATGGCAAAGGGTTTTCATATTGACAAAGATTTGTGCTGGTTTTAGAAGACTTTAGCACAACAGGAGCTCGATACTGTGGTTTTGCTGAAATAAAATGGTCTTTTTGTCTTTTCGTTTGAGTTATTTTAGCTCAGTGGGGTTTCATTCATATTTAATTTATCAAGTAAACATCCACTTTAACTGCCTTGTTGGCATAGTATTTGCAGCATATTAGCACACAGGCCTATATGGCATACAAACAGCTTTAGTGAAGGTTAAGTTGACCCCAAATGGATCAGTAAACAGATAGCAACTTTTCAGACTAATCTTGGTCTGAACAATACATCCGTAGTATTGTCCTGGACTTAAAAGCTCAATTGAAAATCTCAGGGAAAATAGCTTTTTACTCCAGAACTAGGCTTAAAACCAGCCCTTTGTTTTTTTTATTCAGTTCATGTTCTCCAACGTTGGCTAAAAAATAAAAGTTATTCTTCTCTTTACTTGTAGATGCCTGTTAAGTGAAAGCCATTTATGTGTAGCTACTTGCCTTCTTGCGTTGCGTACTTGCAGTACGTTGGGTATAAATTAGCCATTACTCATGAAATACAATAAAATATATGTTTCTCTTTACCTCCAGATGCCAATCAAGTGGATGGCCTTGGAGTGTATTCACTACAGGAAGTTTACCCACCAGAGTGACGTGTGGAGCTATGGTAAGGCTGGGCAATATCATCAATTTTATCAACCAATCAATCAATGTGTTTTAACAGTTAAGTAAGATCCCAGGTGAAATCATAAGATTTCCAATATATCTATTATGTTTGGCAAAAAAAACATTTAACCTTACATCATTTCTCAGGGGTGACAATTTGGGAACTGATGATGTTCGGGGGGAAGCCCTATGATGGCATTCCGACCCGGGACATCCCAGACCTGTTGGAGAAGGGAGAGCGTCTTCCCCAACCTCCCATCTGCACCATAGATGTATACATGGTCATGGTCAAATGTAAGCTACCCTGTATAACCTCTCTCTCTCTCTCTCTCTCTCTCTTGCTCTCTCTGTGTCTTGCTCTCTCTGTCTCTCTCACGCTCTGTCTCTTTCTGTCTCTTTCTCTGTCTCTCTCTTTCTGCCTCACTCTCTCACACACACACAATGCTGCTTTGACCCCAGCCATATAGTGTAGGATCACAGATGGTACAATGCCACCCTGTCCAGGCAGAGACACCATTCCAGCACTACCCTTGTGTTTCCTGGCTGTACTGTGCTGGCTGTGGCTCCTGTCTCTCCTCTGGCTGTGGCTCCTCTCTCTCCTCTGGCTGTGGCCCCTCTATCTCCTCTGGCTGTGGCCCCTCTCTCTCCTCTGGCTGTGGCCCTCCTCTCACACATTGGGGCCAGGGTGTTTCTGACTGACCAACAGCCTCTGTCACCTTCCTCCATGATCCTTTGCCCAATTTGTAGTACCCACGCCAACCTCTCCCTCATAAAATCGGTCAAAATCAAATCAAATGTTATTTTATTTGACACATGCTTTGTAAACAACAGGTGTAGACTAACAGTGAAATGTTTACTTACGTGTCCATTTCCACAATGCATAGTTAAAGATAAATATATAAAATAAAATAGAAATGGAAACTGTAGCAGCATGTGGGGGTGAGTGTGTGTGTGGTGTCAGTATGCATGTCTCTCTCTTGAGGAATCCTCCTACAGTATACCTTGTCCGTGTTCTCTATCTCTAAAGTTCTTTGTTGTCCCTTCCAGGTTGGATGATAGACGCAGACAGCAGGCCCAAGTTCAAGGAGCTGGCTGCAGAGTTCTGTAGGATGGCCCGGGACCCCCAGCGTTACCTGGTCATCCAGGTGACTTACCTTCCCCTCCTATACCCCTGCTTATCCTGGGGAGTAGCGTGAATGACACTCTGATGTGTGGATATCATGACTGTACAGTCATTTGTATGTCTCTCCCCCTCCTCCTTCTCCCCCCCCCTCCCCCTCCAGGGCGATAACCGTATGAAGCTGCCCAGCCCCAACGACAGTACGTTCTTCCAGAGCCTGCTGGATGAGGAGGAGCTGGAGGATCTGATGGATGCTGAGAAGTACCTGGTCCCTCACGCCTTTAATATCCCACCACTGGCATACACACCCAGGACACACGTTGATTCCAACAGGGTAAGGCTCCACTCTCCTCTCCCCTCTTCTCTTTTCTCCTATTTCTTCCTCTCCTCTCCTCTCCTCTCCTCTCCTCTCCTCTCCTCTCCTCTCCTCTCCTCTCCTCTCCTCTCCTCTCCTCTCCTCTCCTCTCCTCTCCTCTCCTCTCCTCTCCTCTCCTCTCCTCTCCTCTCCTCTCCTCTCCTCTCCTCTCCTCTCCTCTCCTCTCCTCTCCTCTCCTCTCTTCTCTCCTCTCCTCTTCATCCAACAGGTTAAGGACCTGTGTACAGAATGCCCTTCTCAGTATACATTCTATTATATTCTATAAAAATGATTTTTATTTCTCTTCCCTAACTTCTTTACTTAGAAGCTCAATGTCCTTTGATATTTAATCACAGTCGTATACAACCGAAGACAAAGATCACACTGAGCTACTCCATCATTCAACCTGTGTTCTCTTCATGATAAACTCCCCTTAAATTCTGCCTTAAAGTGTTTTCTTCTGATGTCTGTTTCGGATACATTGTGTTGACTGGTTGATTTCCCATGTTGGTTGGACTCATCTGTTGCACTGAAATTGGATTCCACTTCTCAGGATGTAACTGCAGTGTGTATTACCACAACATACAGTACATACACAGACAGAATCTTGTAGGGCTACGTAAAACCAAGAGCCACAGTATTTAGTGTGTTGTTATGGGTGATGAGGAGGACGAGAGGAGGAACAACAGAGGAGGCGATGGGACAGAAGAGGAGTGACAGAGGAGAAATAGTTACAGGGTAGAGGGTTCACAGTGTGAGCTCTGGAGTCTAGGAGAAGGAAGAGAGGAGGATGAGAGGAGTTGACAGAGGAGGAGTGATTCTGAGTGTGTAGCTATAAGGTGGAGGGTACACAGCGTGAGAGAGAGTCTCCTCAGTGAGTGCTGACTACACACCTGCAGACCACCGCTGAGACTGAGAGATCAGGAGGGGTAGGAGGTGACGGGGACGGGTATAGACCACTCAACCACAGGAGGGGAGAGGACAGGGGAGGATGGAGGAGGAGGGTGAAGGAGGGATGAGGGGGGAGAGTGTTGGAGCATGGGGAGAAGGGAGATGAAGGAGACTGACTCTCCCTTGAACCAATACTTTTGAACACAAGTACCAACACTCAGGAGTATGTATTAGAACCCTGTGTCCTCTTATGCCCCTGCAGAACCCACAGCCCATCAATGTGCACAGTACATTAAACCTCTCCTTGTTTCCCTACAGAACCAGTTTGTGTACCAAGACCCTAGTTTCGATATGGAGGACATGTTGGGGACCATCCCGCGAGTGCTGTCCCTGTCCCCAGGGGACCAGTCTGCAGGGGGGCAGGGTGGTAGCGGCCCGGAGCACCAACGCTTCGAGGACCAGCGCTGTAACGGCACACTGAGGAAGCAGGCAACTCCCCGGCCCGCGGGACCTCCTCGTTCAGACGGAGAACCAGGTGACGCCTCTTTTACGGCTGTTATTTTAGCTTCCTTGATGCTTAATATATTTTGTTGATTTTGAATATTTTTTTGTTTGTTTGTGTTTTATTTGCCTGCGTACAGCATTGAATTCCTATGTAATGAAAAACCCTATACAAATAAATTATTTAGCCTCAGGTGCAGTGGAGAGCAGCAGTGGACAGCGCTACAGTGCAGACCCCACCATCATGCTGGGGGAGAGAGGAGCTAGAGGAGACACCGACCAGGATGGATACCTGACTGCCATGAGGGAGAAGGCCACCTCAGGTACAACATGGTGTCACTATTCATTGTTTTCCTTTTCTCACGTGATGCCATGTACTACAGGGAGCACTTCTTAACTGTTTATGATGTCTTTCCTTGAAATAGCTTTTATCCACAGCCAAAGACTTAGATTTGTACATTTTGGTGCTTTTAGTTCTGAAGATTTGCAGTAACTGATCCAGTTAGACAAAAGACAAAAGTTCAGAAATTCTCAAATAGGTGAACTGTTCTGATCCTTTCCAATGAGCCTTGTCTGTTACCAGAGGGGTGTACTGTTCTGTAGTGTACCTGGTGATATCAGATTCCAAGTTTCATCATCTCCTTCTCTTTCTCACCCTTTGATTCAGACAGAGAGCTGTAGAGACCAAGGCTTACACACCATCGCACACACATAGAGGCATGTCAGATGCTAGTGAAGAGATCCGTAAGATCAAAATACTGCAAGCCTTCTGTTCATCCTTTGAAAGCATCTAACCTCTCTCTCTCTATATATATATATCTCTCTCCCCCTCTCTAACAGACTATCTCAACCCTGTGGAGGAGAACCCATTCGTGAGTCGTCTGAGGAATGGAGCTGCCCTAACCCTGGACAGCTGTAACCCCTATCAGGTCAACTTTTTAATTAGTATTAGGACTATTTCTTATGGACTGCTCGCTCCTGAATTTATACACCGTTTACTTTTTACTGTTATCGACATTTCCCCCTTTTTTTCTACTCTTTTTTTTATCTGGTAAAGTGTGTTTTGACTCCTGTTAATCCTGAGGAGTCATGACATCTACTACCCAAACACATGGAATTGTCATACGATAGTAATAACATGGACCATCTAGCTATTTGAAAGCACTTTGACTAAACTTTGACTTTACTTGACAGGTGGCTCCCAGCGGCCCCCAACAGGCAGGCTCTGGCCCCAGAGTGGAGGACGAATACGTCAACGAGCCCCTCTACCTCAATACCTTCCACAACCCCGGAGTTGGAGACTACAGTGACTACACCCTGAAGAAGAATGGGTTCACTGGGGGACACAACCCTGCCCTCGCCACCCTGGTAAGCCAACCAGGCGCCACTGGCCTCACCGCTGGTCAATCAGGCACCGCCCAGGCAGGAAACCCTGGTCACAGCGTCCAGGCAGCCCACGCCCATGGAGTCTCTGCACAACCAGGATACTCTGTTCCTCCAGGCCTCGGTACAGCCGGCACCCACCCAGCCCACCCCTCCCACCTAGCCCACCCCGGGTATACCCTTCACCCCGGCCTCACAGGCACCATCATGTTGGACAAGAAGAATAGACAAGACAAGAACAAGACTTTTGACAATCCAGAGTACTGGCAGCATAGCCTTCCTCCCAAGGCCACCCTGCACAACCCTGAGTACTTGCAGGACTGCAGCACACGCTTCTTCTACCGGCAGAATGGCCGCATCCGGCCCGCCGTGGCCGAGAACCAGGAGTACCTGACAGAGTTCGCCCTGAAACCTGGGACCGTGCTGCCACCCCCCACCCTACAGACAGAGGAACACTGTGGTGTAACGGGGAGGAGGATGAGGAGGAAAGAGGGTCTGGGCCAGGAAAGGTGGAAGACAAGGGGAGGAGGAGGGGAGGATGGGAAGTCCCTCTCTCACTCAGCCACACAATATTTACGTATCAATCCTGGTTCCCTTCACCAGCACTGGACTGACACATCTGAACTGACACTGGATTACAGTAACATTACAGTAATATTATATTATAAGACATAGTGCTGAGAGCCTCCCACCTTCTACGAACCCAGGACTGATGTTCTCCTCTCTGTCTGTCTATGTCCTCTACACTGGATTACAGTAACATTACACAGAAGTACTACAGTAATATTACAGTAATATACACTGAAAGTTTTCACAGATTCACCTGTAACCGAATACCCGAGACCCGATCCGAGACCCGAGAGGGGTCGGATCCAGAATTCTAAATAATGTCACGGGTCTGAGTCAGATTTGATATGATTGTCACGAGTCTCGGGTGTGTGTAATTTTAACTAACTTGTCCGGAGGACCCGTAAAGATCCAAACGCGACTGCTGCAGAAGAGAGGGAGAGAGAGAAATTGTGTAATTTATGCTGCTACTCTTGCCTTTCACGAGAGTGGTGCGTGTAGCTTGTTGTTGTTGTTGGCCAATCATAGGTCAATCATAGAGTCTCCGTGTGGGGCTAAAGTTAGG